>NW_027464588.1:455000-502500 GCF_043290135.1 Rhipicephalus microplus
GGGCCGAAGAGCTGCGGCGCGCGCATGACGCCGCGGCTGCTTCCGCGGACGCGGAGAGTCGTCGCACCAACTTCATCAACAGGCACTCGCGCGACACGCGCACTTCCTCTCGCGCGCACCAAAGAGCACCCAAAGAGCCCGAAGGCCACAGCCGCGGCTCAAAGCACCGAACTCGCACCAGCGAATCCTACTAAGCGTTGCACGAACTCAGGTGACGCCCCAAACGGTTCATTTTCTCCGGGGCCAGCGCAGTAAGTCCAACACGCCGTGCGCGAGCTCCGTTTCCTGTACCGAGCACAAAGAACGGAAAGCATTTGACGAGTGAAACAGCCGAGTCATGCGGCGAATTCCACAGGAGCGCGGGAGAAACTGTGCCACAAGTCCCGGAGTGGTGCTCCCATAACCTTGACCCGACGTGCAACGGGGACGAAAGAGACTGGGTTGTCTGGAAAGCAACCGGGGCGGCCGGAGTTGTTTTGAAGGAGTGGCGCGCGGATCGCGAATTTCGGGACCCCGGATCGACGCCAAGCTCCGAGCCCGAGCACCGCGGAAAGAAGGCGAAATGAGGTGGAGGAGGAGAAGGAAGAAAAGAAGAATGAAGGAGTAAGAAGGGCGGGGAAGACCTCTTCGTCACGGAGGCACTCGCTCAACGCGAGGTCGGAAATAGGCACTCACTAGAGGCGCCCACGCGCTTACTTGGGCTGGACGTAACGTTTGCCGAATAGAAACGCCCCCGCAATAGATGACGTCAGCACCGAGATGCGGCGCTGAAGGGTATCTGGGCATGCGCCTGGTGTGGCGCGGCAAGGTTGAATCTATACTGAGCCGTCAGTGAAAGCTGTCGTTTACTTCTACACCGTTCTGGAGAGTTTCGCGATCGTAACTAACACAAATTGTAAATCACACTGGACCATGGTAGCTATGGCTTGGTGCCGCAAAAGAGTGGAGGACGGTTAGACTGGAGTGCCTTCCAGAGTTCTGGTAACGAGCTCGAACTGCGAGTTACCCAACCCTGAAGTGCTCCTCCGGTGAGATAAGGGCGGCAGTCACGTAGAACACGTTTGGAAAACATCACACGTGACACACTGGTAAATAGTTTCCACAAAGTTAGCGTTTGAAACAGCTGATGCAGGAAACGACACGTGCAGTGCACAAACTAATTGAAGCCTCGCAATTCACGAAAGGCACAAGACGGACCAATTTTGTAGAGATCGTATTCGGAAAAGCCCTGCTACGAACTGCAAGCGAATGCAGACGCCGGAGGTCACCGCGTTCCTCCTCTAGGGCGGTGCGCCGATCGATTCATTCGGAGCATTGTGAGCGGCTGTGGCAGCTCGGCTGGCCGGATGTTTTATATCATACTAAGTAAAAGGGCTTCTCGAAGGCACTTGAAGCTTGTTACGAGTTGTTGCTCCAAGCAAGACATATTGAGAGACTACATGTAATATCGCATTTGGGTCCCAGGAGATGATCTCAGGTGTCGGGTACTCTCAGAATAGGGTTCCCGTTTGGTGGATAAGAAAAGGATCCAGAAATGAAGCCAAATGTAGCCATGCCATTTCATTCTGCCCCAAGTTTGTAGCCAAACAGAAATGGGGAGGTAAAACTACCACGAATTTTATTATTCAGTTAAAAATTAAAATCATTTTCAATAAGACAGGCCGAGGAAATGAGGGCGTAATTTTTCCTCTTCTTTAGTCCTAAGTCCACATATAAGCTGCTATTAACCAAACAAATTATAATAAACTGTAATAAATTTACTGTGCCTGTCTATACACCATGTAAAATAATTACAGAGATGTACTTCGGAAAATTGCAACAAGCAAGCCTTTAGAAGCATTAAACGTTGAAGCACTTTTTATTTACTCTGCAGGTTGAATTTATTCAATAGATTCGGAACAGAAACCGCAAGAATGGCTGAGTGACACAAAGAGACCACAGAAACTGGTACTGACAAGTGCACTGATAATTTAATGATACAATGCCCAGCTCCTGTAGACTAGACACCATTCACCAGGAAGCAAAAACAAAATAACAACATAATAACACCGAGCAAAGCTAAACATAGTTGGAATACAGGTGCTACGTAAACGCCCGAAGACAGCATAAGATCTGAGCGCGTAAGCATCGCGTGCACAGAAAGATGCAGAGGTTCATTCTGGGGAACAGGAAATGTCCACGAACTAACTTCGTCATAATCCTTGAAGCGTGGCATAGTCGACGCCGCTTGAATCTGTTTACAGCTGGCAATTTTTTCTGCAAATAATGTGAAAGCCCCTGCAACTAAGGCAGTAAATAAGTAGGGTTCGCATAATACCAGCCTTGCTCCGGATAGTGAAATTTACTTGAAGGTGAAAAGCCCTGCTAGTTGTTTTATATATAATGTATTACGGTTTCGACAAGTTCGCGTAAGGACACTAGCTGCACATCAAGATTTGAAACTTGCGTGCCACACCAGTATAGATGGTGCAGCTGATAACGACAGAAAATCTTTGAAATAATGCGTGGAATGGATAGTTGATGCGCCGAGACAATAGTTTCCAAGAAGCAGCCATGGGGCCAACCTGAAATTGTGTCACTAGATGGGGTTTAAAGGTAGTCAATTTGGCGCAAGAGGGAGAAAGAATAGAAGGAAGGTAGGTAGGTTAACCAGACTATGTTCGCTTCGCTACCGTGCACATAGAGAAGGGGAAATAACAGAGGGAGAGTAAGGAAGAGAGAGAGAAAGAAAAAGTTTGGCACAAGGTGGCTACCAAAACCAACCCTGTCTGAACATCTTCTACATCTCGTTTCTGTCTCTTCCGCCTTGAATGAGAATCGCAAGCGCCTTATTAAGTCCAAGGCCGATATTTTAGGAGGTAAACAAGAGAGTGAGAGTGTAGGAAAACATGAGGGGGTTAATACGACAATCGCAAGCTTGCCACACTGTAATTGCGAAAGGGGAATGGAAAATGGAGGGAAAGAGGAGAGGAGTCTGTGATCCCGCCGGGGTGTCATTATGACCCCTGGAAACAACAATAATTGGGCAAATTGACAAATATATACGCACAAGAAGGATAGTTATACGTTTTCGCTGTTCACATTTTTAAGAGCGTGTTACGAAAGCAACCAGCATCATTGTCAGCGCTATGGGTTCGACCAGCTTCATGGTCTTATAACCATAGGTCGGCAAAACCGGCCTGAGCTCACTCAGACTCGCTCATGAAATACATTCAACGCTTTAAACTCGCTCGGACACAGGCTCACCAAAATGTTCGTGAGCTAGACTTACTGGAGCTCACATTAACGAAAACGTTTCTTCAACCTAACCGACTAGGACTCCAACTTACCTAAATATTACTCACCCGGATTCACCCAGACTCTCACCTTATACTCGATCTGAGTCCGAGTGAGTGTGAGGGGGTCAACTCATGGGTGCGTTAGCCTAGACCTACATTTTCGACAGTAATGTCAATGCTCTTTTTAACGCCAACATCTCACTTAATTGGTGCTCTTGGCAGGGTTTGATATAGAATACCTCCTAATACGAGTTATTAATGCTCGCAAAACAGTTAGGTCATTTTTTTTCTTTAAAGCGATGACTACCTGAGATGCATTTATCAAAAACTTCCCTGAAAGAAAGGGGTTGGGGACGTCAACGCACCACACCACGTAATTCTTGCCGGTGATCTACGTATTGAAAAGGTGTATAATTAAAACTGCTTTGGAATACGTGTGAGCAGACGTGAATACTCTAAAAGAACTTGTTGTTGGGCTAGTTGGTAGAGAATTTCAAAAAGTTAATTCAAGCGTGAAAACTTGACACAATCACTCACACACGCGTTTGATGCATGGGTAAGTGCGTGTGTGAGTGATCGTGTCAAGTTTTCGCGCTCGAATTAACTTTTCGAAAGACGTGAATATATACGCGGAGCCAGGTAAGGCTCATAGCAATGCTGGAGATGAGTACATAAGCCCGTAGATCGACGAAATAAAGTGGCAACAACTCAGAATTACTACAAAAATATATCTTGCGATTCGGACTCACTTGGAATACGACTCACTAAGATTTTCTTCAATCGGACTCACTCGACCGGACTCAGACTCAACCGGACTCATCAGACTAAAACTCACGGCTTGATCTGAGTGTGAGTCAGTCGACTCATCAGTGAGTTCGCAGACCTATGTCCCTAACTGCTCAAATAATAATATGTGAAGCTATGATTTTATCGGGGTGTAAAGAAATCCTTTGTCATCACTTACGTCTTGATAAGTTTAGAAGCGTCGAAGCTTTGTTCGCTTTTATTCCCATTATTCTTAAATTCTAACGTTCTGGGATATTGAATTAGTATTATTCTTGCAGTGACATTGTTTTTATTTCGCAGCTGCCACAGTGCATCAGTGCTTGTCGTGATTTCACTTTTGGGCATGTCAGCTCGACATACTGTCTGGTAACACGCGTGTTTAGGATAGTAAAAGTTACACTTACTAAGCAATAGTGCACTCAAAATTTTTCAAGAAAATTGGGGCGTCGATCCTAATTAGATATTACCAATCCCCTGTGGCACATGCCCGCTTACCAGCGGCACATACCCGCCCATGAGTATGTGCCACTGTCGGGCTGGAAGTATTTCACGACGTGCGCGACAGTATTGCGACGTTATTTATGTCTTGACCAGCGTGTCATATTCGTCAAATCATCTTACGCTCGCACGATAGATAGATAGATTAGATAGATAGATAGATAGATAGATAGATAGATAGATAGATAGATAGATAGATAGATAGACAGATAGATAGACAGACAGACAGACAGACAGACAGACAGACAGACAGACAGACAGACAGACAGACAGACAGATAGATAGATAGACAGACAGACAGACAGACAGACAGACAGACAGACAGACGGACGGACGGACGGACGGACGGACGGACGGACGGACGGACGGACGGACGGACGGACGGACAGACAGACAGACAGACAGACAGACAGACAGACAGACAGACAGATAGATAGATAGATAGATAGATAGATAGATAGATAGATAGATAGATAGATAGATAGATAGATAGATAGATAGATAGATAGATAGATAGATAGATAGATAGATAGATACGCTCAAAGTCGCCGAAGTTCCATAAGAAATGCTTCGCATTTAATAGGAAGAGCTGTCCGCGACAGCGGATAGTGGCGGTGTTATGAATTGGCCACAGATCATGAGGCGTTGCTGCTCAGGAAGATCAGAGCAAATCGTCGCATGTACATCTTGAAAACTCTGGCTGCCACTTGAGGCGTTGGAAGAGAGTTCCTGATCGGGTAGACTCTCTACGAGTGATCGAGTGGCAGGTGCCGATGTGTTGGTAAATCCGATGCCTTGCAGAGTTAGAGTGGGCTCAGGTCCTTGTTTCGAGTGGTGTCGTGGGCTTCCACAGAAGTTGGGATAGGTGTGGAGTCTGCAGGTGGGCCAGCTGGCTGGGCCGGGATCATCGAATCGCTCAGGACAGATTGTATAGCTGAGCAAGTTGCTGCAGTGAATTCGACGGTGCACTGGGCAGTGGCCAGTGTTGAATCTGCGACGGAGAGGGGAGACAATGGCTCTGGTGTCAGACCCGGGGCATAGAAGGTACGAGACGTGTATTCCGGGTTTGAGGGTGTCTCTGTGGATGGATTGATGGACGCGGAAAGGTGGCCTCCGCCGTCCATGTGGCCAGTTGTCGGCAGAGGAATGGTCTGTACTGGGTGCGGGGCGAGAGGCGTCCTGGAAGGTGTTGATCCAGGCACTGTGAGGTCGCTTTTGGGAAAAGGATCACGTGTGATGCCATAAAAGTTGATGCCATAAAACTCGCAGATCATCGTATGGGCGCGGGCTCCAGAAGAAGTACGTGAGGCGGCTTTTCAGGTCATGTGGAAGGTGATATTCCAATACATAGCACACGAACTCTTGGATCCAGATGTCGTTGCGATACAAGGCCACCGTAAACTCCTCGAACTATGAGTCCAGGTGAGAGGTCCGAAATGGTAGCAGTGGCAGATCTAATTGGGACTGCGAGGCTTGGGCTGGTTGTAACATGGCTGCGGAGCTCAGCGGCAGTTGTGCAGTGTCGGTCATTTGTCCGTGTGTTCATGGTCACCAATTTGTAGCGACGTGACAGCGTCCGACGTAGACATGCCGTCGTCGCTGGTTTAATGAAAAGGACGAGACGTACTGGAGAAAGCGAGCTGCCGAAGTAGAGCGGCGACCGTAGCGCCCAGCGAGCCAGAATCCCTGAACAATCTAGGCTCCTCCCACCGCGAGCGGATGATGATGATGATGACTCCACAGCCATGGCTCATGCCCACTCACGTGTATCGGCCAAAATTCAATGACTTAATTCAGTGAGACATTTTTCATATTCAATATCTATACTCCTCCCCCCCCCAAAAAAAAGAAAAGAAAAGCAGATGTCCTAGGTAGAATGAAAGGAGTGCTATAATAGATGGATGGATGGACGGACGGATGGATGGATGGATGGATGGATGGATGGATGGATGGATGGATGGATGGATGGATGGATGGATGGATGGATGGATGTGGTTGTACCCTTTGGATCAGGCGGCAGCCAACGCCACCTAGCCGTAATTCGTAGTGAACTAACCACTAGATTTATCTTTTTTTTCCTTTTAAATAATGAAGTTGAGGACTGGTACTTTGCAGTGAAGGTTTTAATTTTAATTCGTGCCTTGACTTTAGCCACTAATCAGATAACCTTCTTCTAGTTCATTCTACCTTCTTAAAGTCTACTTTGCCCCCTCCCCCCCCTGTTTCTAAACCCTAGTGCTTTGAAAAACTCTGCGCCATCATCCTGAGCCCTTTACAGAAATTATCAAGTGTTCGGCAGTTTCTTACTCCTCTCCACATGCGCTACATACTGTGTCTATCCCTTCGTATTTTGCCCGATATGTCTTGGTTCGCAATACTCCCGTCCTGGCCTCAAACAGTAGAGTATTATCATAGATGCTTTCCTTGGCAATTTTATGCTTAAACGTTCGATAGATCTCTAGTGCGGACTTCTTAATCATGCCAATTCTCCCCCAGTTAGTCTCCGTCTCTTTCACTTTCTTCTTAACCAATAGTTCTTTTTGGTTTGGCCACCTGCTGTTTACTAAGTATTTACCAGTTAATTTTCTGGTTCGCTTCTTTCATTTTGTATCGACATTCTTCATGTACAAGTAGCTGAATAGGCCCTTTTCATAAGTACGCCACCTGACGGTGAGCTTTTTGTCTCTTTCGATTTCGTAAAGAGTTCTGGGATAGAATTCACCATGTATAGGGCAGGCGGTGAGTGCGCCCGCTTTGTACGTGCATCCTCCTACCGCCAATGAAAGTAGTTTCACAATAGCGCCCATGAAATATAAAAATTCCATCGTTATTTTCTTGGTAGAGCTATTTGAGACAGAATGCAGCTAACACCAGTAAGATATCTGTATTTCTCTTGAATTACTCGTTGTGACTTCAGGTTTCTGAGCGCGCGAGAAAGTTCCGCCTTCTTACGTAAACGCTGAACGGCGTCTCCGTCTACATGAAACGCTGTTAGTGTCGTCTGCTCAGGCGCTCTATACATGGTGGCAAGGAGTAGTTCGCGTAATGGGCGCTTGGAGTGCCCTTTTACGAAAAGGGTCCATTGTTTGTCACTCATTCAGATCTGACAATGCATTCATTATTTTGAATAGAAATTATCGTGGTTAAACAAAGCTCTAGTTTATGTTGAAATATTTCCGCAAAAATAATGCTCACGCAATCTAAAGCTTAATTCTTTAAGTTTTATTAAGGTAATTACAAACTGTATCAAAAACGTTCAAACTAGTGCTCATCATCTTTTGATCTCACCAGCTGGCTGCCACTAGCGCTAGGCTACAGTTTTAAAGGCTGCGCATAGCCCATACTCATTAAATCGATGATAGTTCTATGCGATTGACTCTTAAGAAATGATTTGCTAAACAGCTTCTTGGTTACAAATTGTTGAGGGTGGACTGTCGCTGTATGCGACGTTTCGTCAAGTGCACTTCGTCAGTACATCACTGCTTGACGTGGCCTCCATATATCAGTTGCTTCCTTAATCAAGACAAGATAAGTTGTCCAAACTTCAACTGTAGATAGATATGCGGAGTTAAACGTCCCAAAACCACCATATAAATATGAGAGACGCCGTAGTGGAGGGCTCCAGCAATTTCGTCCACTTGGGGTTCTTTAAAGTGCACCCAAATCTGAGCACACGGGCCTAAAACATTTCCGCCTCCATCGGAAATGCAGCCGCCGCAGCCGGAATTTGATACCGCGGCCTGCGGGCCAGCAGCCGAGTACCTTAGCCACTAGACCACCGTGGCGGGGCAAACTTCGACTGTGCAATCCACGGTATTGACCCAGATATTTGACAAGCCGGTCTTGTGGAACTGAATAACGTTCCCTAATAGTCGCCTAGATTTACTGGCTTACTTTACCTTGCCTTCCATGTACGAACAAATAAAGTGTGTGGATTGGTCTCACATAAATTGATTTGGAATTGCGTGAAAAAAGGTTAATTTTGTTAACTTTCGCTTGGCCTTATGCAACGGGAAGTACTTTCACCCCTCCAGTTTGCATACCAGAAAGGGTGATGCTGTTTTTCTCGCTCGAGGCACCAGAAATTTGGCCTCTCTCACAAGGTTTGTATGGACGGTGGTACTAGTGCAAGCGTGCGTTAGAACGGTGGCATGGCTCACTTCATGAAGTGTGTACACGCATTTCCGAGATCAGTTCTGACAGTGACGGGTTTTTTCTGCAGTTTTTTATTAGGGAGTTTTAGTGCTGGGTACGCATTCTCTTGGGGCGTTATGGGCTTGGGAGCGCGCGGCGTTACGTGCCCAACCCATACCCAACCGGAATGCCTTTTAGTTGGCGCCACGGTGGCACGCACGCAAACGCAAGCCGCACGAAGGTCACACGCGCTCGCAGCGCCATAGCGTCTTGTCGCGTAAGTATTATTTAGGTATTTTTATGATTTGAAATGTTAAATTAAACATACATAGCGATCAGAACACTTTTTATTGTGTACAGTATTCTGGTATACGCAAAAAAAAATGAAAAATACAAGGTTACTGTAACGATAGTGTCGACATTTTGTGACACTTCGTGCAACCACAGTCATGAACATGTTAGCTTACGCGTAATGTTTCTGAGGTGAAAATTAATAAAATAGTTACTCATTTGTAATATTGTCACTGCGCAGTTTTTGCACCAGATGTACCATGCACAATGTTTCTGCAATAACAAAAGTGTGGTCGTCTGCTTCACTATGACCTCGCTAGATGGCGCCATCTATTCAGCTGGTCGGGAGCTGGCAAATTTTTAGTTTCTATGTTCCAGGCCATTCTAGCTGTGGAAATCTGGCTGAAACCGTGTAATCGCTATAAGTGATCGCACTTTGGCTTATTTTAACTCGACAGCTAGGGTATCTGCAGTGCGGATACCGTGAATTTTTGCGAAGGTGGATCTTACAAGGCGGCCGATCCATGCTGTCCGAGATTTCGCGACTTTGTGTCATGCTATTCGTATACTGTGGCTAGCCACTATAATATTTGCGCTTAAAACTTAAAAGTCAAAGTGGTGGCTCAGGACAGCCTTGGCTTTGCTCGCCGTCAAGGTAACATGATGCGCCAGCATGTGCGCCGCGGCAGCTTATCTCCGCTAGGAGGCCAGTGGTGGCAGCGTTGTTAATGGCCGCACAGACGCATCGCCCCAGTGATCTTGCGACGCATCTCTTTGGGGCTTCGCGCATGCGCAATACCGCTGCCCCAACGTCCTGCGTACGCAAGCCGCTTGGGTACCCAGCACTAAAACTCCCTATTGACAGTTTGCGGGTAACGACGTGGACGCACAACAAGGATCTTACGTGGCAGCTTTGATGACGTCGAACCCGTTTTATCACACATGATTAGCCTGCATCAGTGGGAGAACGACATCGTTGGAACGTTGTCGGGCCTCCGGGCTTGAATAGCGTGAGAACCAGCATACGACGTAGTGACAACACCAACACGACATCACGAAGTTCACGTGGTCTAACATGGCCACTTTATTAAAGTCATTGCAGGCCAGCTATACCCACATCACATAGTTTCCGTTGTAAAGTTGGTTGGATCCACTGTTAGGAATGCTCATACAGTGGAATAGTGTTCAAAAGTGTACTCACCCATTTACTACGATTCATCAGTGAGACAAGAAACTATAGCCCACCAGATTTACTCCTAATATTCTCAAAATAATGCTGAATCGATTTCATTTCTACCGTACTATGACCTGACCGTAGTACAATAACGTCGTTAACCACTAAAAGACCACTGGTTAACGATGTTACATCATATGTATAACAAAAATGGTGCTTTGCAGCAACAAGCTGGCTGGTCATCATCCCTGATAGTAAGTAATCTTCGAAACAGGCTTAGCCATTGCTTCTATCAGAGGTGCGGACAGGGTTGTTCCATAGAAGACTTCACCCTTCATCCTTCCTTGTGCCCGTAATGGCAGCAGTTCTCAAGCTGCTGATATACGCATATCTTGGCCTGCCTAAACTTTGCCCTATACCGACGATAAGCTGGACTTGTCCACACAATGAAGCTTTTCTGAATCAGTTTGCTTAGTTATCCTTTGCTTTAACAAATCAGGCAGTGAAAAAGTTTAAAGCACACTCAAAACATGTGTTTATGTGTAGTAATGCATGCTTCCATTTTCAGCCTGCGCGAACAGCATCAAAGTTTGGGTGCGAAGCGAAATCGAGTATTGAAGGGTCAGTGTGAATTGAACGCATATATAACAGGGGAAAATGGTCACCACGTTATGCCATGAAAGCTTCACAACGTGTAGAAACTCTATTCACGGACAAGTAAAATGTCTATTCTGCTAATTACACGTGTTAAATCTCTCTAAATAAAACTCCGATAGCGTTTTTTATGAACAAGTTCCAAGCTGTGACAATGCTCCGTGGTGTACCTCCTGCTCACCACGCAGAAGGCTTGTATTTGAAAGGTCTATTACTATATCTATATTTACATTTATCTCACATTTTCGCTCTCGGCAACGTCGATCTATCACTCACGACCAAACATGCCACCGCCAATGCCCGATATTCTGTGAAACGATCTCTGTAATGCTATCACGTCCAATACTGGGCAGGTGCTACAGCGAACAAAAACAGAAAAAAGACGCTACGGAGCATCTTGCATCAGGCGGTAGAGTTTCCTGCACCAAAAAAAGAAAAGCAAGAAAACCTGGTCTCATCGATAACATCTGCATGGACCGCTACACAAGGCCACACTTCCTGTGTAAACAGTTTAGCCACATCCGCCCGAGCGCAGCACAGATAGGAACCGACATTTCAGACCCTAGTGCTAGCTCAAGCAACGCAACGAGGTTAAGGTCAGTGTTGAGAAATCCGCGTCCACCATGGCATTTTCTATAGGCATCACCGATTGCATCTTGCTGTTGTCTGTGGTGTGGATGTTGATGTACAGGTGAGAAACTGTACATCTACTGAGTACTATTTAGTCTCGCCGATCGTATTTGTTTTGTGGAACGCCTCATAATTGCCTCTGTATAAAGTAAATATGTTTTGAATTTGCTTAGAATAAAAGAACGTCGTGCTAGAGGGCAGATATTCATGAAACAGGGTGGACACTGAACACGCGGAAACAAGAAAAGATTATCAGATATTGTTTGCACTGTGGCGAGCTTTTTTACATCTGCTTTGCTGGCGAGAAGTCATAAGGGCGTACAACTTCTAGCTACTTAATCGCTGGGATGCTTTGTTACATAGCACGTGGTCTTCGACTTGATCCCATGTCATAGCGATGCCATCGGAAGCAGGTGTAGTTAAACGTAGGCGCATAATACAGATTGCCACATGGCAAGGACAAGTCCAGATATTTTCAAAGCCAGCTTGGAATGCTGGGTTACGTAGACAAATATATCTTTATTTTCGCGAAGTTGGCTAATCGGGTGTGTGTTTCCTTCAAAATATTTATAAGCTATACTACGAAGGGGCGCTGAATAACAGTTTGACGCAAATAAGTTCATTAATCTCTCATAAGTATTTTAGCCAACTGATGTTTAAAATATTTTCCACATTTTACACTCTGACACTCGCAAAGTTCAAGGCCGGAAGTCTCTAAAAGTTCTTGTCCCGGTCGCAGGAATTCATTGATATTATTCGTAAGACATGACATCTCGATAGACGAGACACATTGGCATTTCGCATAAATTTTTCAAGAATCATGGAAAGTATATTTTTCTTTGTGAGCAAAGCTCACGCGGAAATACAGGGCACAGTTGTTCGCACTCAAGAATAATTGTCGTGTATTAACGAACTAATGCTATACTAAGTCCTAATACGCTTCAATATTCACTTTAGCGACGCGTTCACCATATACATAAGCGAGAACACTGGCAATAGCGAGTGGCTTCTACATTTTTTTAACAACACCAGGCTAATACATGTGTGGGATCGCTGAACATGTGTTTTGACTGTTATGCGAAGTACATACATGTGTGGGATTGCTGAACGCGTTTTCGCTGTTATGCGAAGTTGTGTACTGTATGTTGTAAGAAATTCAGTCCAACTTTGTACTCCCACGAAACACTCACACATTCACACACTCTTCTACTCGAGAAACACACACCTCACACAGCGCTTACTACCAACTGGAATTTCGTAGTGAGCGCTGTGTGTGGTGTGTTTTTCTCGTGTGAAAGAGTGTGTACATGTGTGTGAGTGTTTCGTGAGAGTTCAAAGTTGGGCTGGATTTCTTACAATATGACGAGCTACCAACTAGCCCAGCAACAAGGTTTATTGACGTGCACATATAGTAAGTGTGTGCTGCAGATTTGTTACGTTGAAAACTTTGGACCCTATATGCTATGTGTTCGACACCTCGAATAGCTAAGGAGTAGCGGGCGCATTCTTTGTGGTCCAACACGTCTCAAATTTAATAAAACAAAATTAAGGAATAAAAAAACTTTAAATAAAAAAAAATTCGGCAGATCCCACGTACCTGGGAATCCCCGTTATGCGAAGCATTCGTAGGAAAGTTGACCATGTCGGAATTTTTTTTTTTTATTGAGTGACACATCATGACATGATCCTAAACATATGTGCAGATGTTGCACGCACAGATATATGTTCAAGAGCAGCAGATGTTTATATAACCAGTCTGCCGTACACTTTCACGCCCACTAAATATAACAAGCTTTTTTTTAAGTTTCGTTGGAAGTTCTACAGTAAATTATAGTGGTATGACAACAGGAATTTTCTTCCCGAGCTTGATATGTAGATACTTTTCAGGCATTCATATCGGAAACTCAGTGTTAAAACCAACCTATATTCCAGCAGGCTGCTTGACGAAACTATGAGAGTTCTTAACATAAAGTATTGAAGGAAGCACAGCTCCTTGTTTATAGGGTGACAGTGTTGGCACGTTCCCCGCCTAGCCATGGATATTTCTTTTTGCCTACACTGGAAGTAGACTCGCCAGCACACCTTCCAGGCATGCTGCCGCACTTACGAAGGAATCAATGTCACGGTACCCAATCGTCGCTGACGGAGCAGTGATTCCCGCAGTCAAGGACCACCGCTATTTAGGGGTCGTCATTGATCGCAACCTGTCCTGGTCAAAGCATGTGACTCTGCGGCGGAACAAACTAATCAGTTTTGTGTATGCTCTTCGTGTTATAGCAGGACTGATATGGAGCCCTTCAGAGAAAAGTCTTCTACAGTTATACAAGGCATTGTTTGTGGGCTCACCTGTACTTTCCGGCATGCGGGCAACGTGCCTTCGACTTTAGATAGCCTTCCGACATGAGCACTGAGAATATGCCTTGGCCTGCCAAGCTGCACGTCAACCTCTGGCACAATAGAGGAGTCACGCACCTACCCTATACAGGTTTACACATCCTGTGAGCCTCTTCGGGTGCACCTTCGTCTGCTGACCCGACACGCACAGCACCCGTTGTCTTCGCTACAAGCGGACCGACCAGGCTGTACCTATTCGCGATGCCTCGATACGCATAGACACATGATTCCTTCAGGCTTTGCACCGGCCGTAATATCTGCAGTGCCTCCATGTACATTGACTAAACCGCTGGTGTGCCTTCACATATGTGGAATTTCGTATTAGTCACGTGTTTCTTATATTACCCTCAAGCAACTCACCTTGGCACATTTGGATGACCAATACAGCGACTCTGTGCTCATTCACACCGATGAATCCATAACTTCATCCGCCTCAGCTGCAGCCTTCATGATCCCTCAACTCGGTATTTCCCGACAGTACAAATTAGATCATATATGTCATCTTCGACAGCTGCAGAACTGGTTGCTATACAGGAAGCCATGAAACTTGTGGACGACCAAGCACCGCGTAAATGGACGATTCTGCCCGATGCAAAATCAGCGCTTCAAGCTATCCATTCGTGCTCAAGAAGAGGCAAATTTTACGAGTTAGCGTTAGGAATCGTCCAAGCATTTGACCTAACATACAGGAGCGGTCACTTGATTACACTCCAATGGATTCCGGAACATTGTGGCCTGGTTGGCAACGAAACAGCCGATAGCGAAGCAAGAGCAGCAGTATTCAACGCTCCTATGTACGTCAAAGTACCGTATTCGCGAAGTGACGTCAACACATTGTTGAGATCGCTCATGCGCGAAAGCGCTTCCACTTACTTGTCACTACCAGATCACTGGAACAAGCGTCTGCGGGAAACAGACCCGGGTATGACTTTTCGTCTTCCAGATAAAATCAGCCGAAGACATGCTAATAATATACTGCACTGGATTCAACTGGGAGTCGCCTTCACTCGCCACTACACCCACCTAATCGGTCGTGCGGACAGCCCGAATCATGAGCGCTGCCAAGTGCGAGAAACTTTAGCTCACATATTTTGCGACTGTGCATTACACGAGGCGCAAAGAACAATGCTAACTGCGACGTTGGCAAGCATCGGACGAACGCCATTGAGTGAAAGCCACATATTGTCAGCAATGAATGACCAAACAGTGTCAAAAACTGCTACAAAGGGTGTTTGAGATTTTATAAAAAGCACTGAACTAGATGCTAGACTGTAGGGTAATATGCCAAGTGGCTACTGTACATACGCACCACCTCTTCTTGTCCCCATCATCACCCTTCATCCATCTTTCCTTCCCCCCTTCCCTTATCCCCTGTGTAGAGTAGCAGGCTAGAGCGAATTATCTCAGGCCGAACTCTCTGCCGTCTAATAAATTTTCACTCCCCCCCCCTCGAAAAAATGGACAGTAAACTCAGCGACGCCTGCAGCGAGTCCGGCGAAGTGTATTCGGCGAGCAATGATGATTACAACAATGACTTCACGCATGTTACAGTCGAGAACCACAACGAAAGTCTCTGGGTGTTGCACCGCCTTTAGCGGCATGCACGTACTGTGATGTCTAAGGTGGTTTCAACGAACTACAACGTCTTATTTGTGCATATTACACCATCGGACCATCTAAGACTCCGAAATCAAAGGACGGTCTCCAAAATACTTGAGTTTCTAGCGTGAAACGAAGTCAAGAATGTCTTAGAAACCGAGGTTATACACCCGGTATCTCCGCTTACTATGACCCCGTCAAAGACTTCGACGGTATTAAGGTCCGAGCTCACATTTCATGTAACAAGAACATAGTGGTTGCTTTAATACACGATGTCTACATCTGCATTCCTCGTGGTAACCCCTCCGGTGCCATAAATGTTGAAGAATGGGTCGTATAAGCAGTGTATACTGCGACGGGGTGATTAGTGCCCGCTACGTAGAGCCACAGCATGCGGAATCCTGCCGAGCTGCTACGAGCACCACCTGCTACGGGCCACAGGAAGCTTTTTCAAAAGCATGATTAAAAAACACAGCGCAAACAACGGCAGGAAGAAAGGAAGAGACAGGACAGAGCGCTGTGTCCTGTCTCTTCCTTTCTTCCTGCCGTTGTTTGCGCTGTGTTTTTTAATCATGTATTTGAACCAACTCGCCCAAGCTTTAACCTTAGCATTTTTCAAAAGGCTGGCCATTAGTGAGTGAGGAATGGGGCGTGTTGAAACAGAAAGTACGGATTGGCTCTTCCACGCTCTGCTAATTTTATATTCTTGCCCTGCCGCGGTGGTCTAGTGGCTAAGGTACTCGGCTGCTGACCCGCAGGTCGCAGGTTCGAATCCCGGCTGTGGCGGCTGCATTTCCTATGGAGGCGGAAATGTTGTAGGCCCGTGTGCTCAGATTTGGGTGCACGTTAAAGAACCCCAGGTGGTCGAAACTTCCGGAGCCCTCCACTACGGCGTCTCTCATACTCATATGGTGGTTTTGGGACGTTAAACCTCACATATCAATCAACGGATTGGCTCAAAACTCAAAGAGGCTGCTGATATTGTGAGAAATACAAAACAACACTCACGTCGGTGACGGAGGTCAAAGATAACTGGTGCGCAATCAGGTCCGACACTGTGATGTCCTACTCCGGCAGATCGCCCGACGTCTCTTAGGCGACAGCCACCACCACCACCGCATTGCAATACTGTCGGAGAGCTGCAAATGAATGAATGAATAGACTTTATTTAAAGTCCGGCAGTTTTACCGGGCAAGGTGGGGGAAGAGGGGATTAACCCCTATCCCTTCCCACTCTCCGTCGATTATGATGGCGGTGCCTCAGGTAACCACTCGAAGTCCTTGCACCCGGGCGGCATCTTCTGCTTGCCGGACGGTCCAAAGCTGGTCGGCCAGCTCGTCGCTGGTGAGTGCCGCCTCCCAGCGGCCGCGCAGCTGATGCCCCGCCGATCGGCAACAGTGACCCCAGCCACGGCGGAGGCCGGCCCCTGCCCCCGTAGCAGCAATGGGCCCCGGATTTCGTCCGTGCATAACATGCGTCACGAAGGGAGCGGCGGCAGTGATGTTAACTTTTTCATCACACTCCCAAAGCATGTGCTGCAGTGTGGTCCTTTCCCCGCACGCTTTACACGCGTCCGTCAGGTATAGGTGAGGATAACACAGGCGTAGGATCACCTGGCTGGGATACGTATTTGTTTGTAATAACCTCAAAGTTACTGCCTGTTTCTTGTCCAATTTGTTGTGTGGTGGTCGATATTTGCGTCTGCTTAGTCTGTAATGTTGTGTAGTGTCGTTGAATGTCGTCAGGCGATCACCCCACGACCATTCCAGTTCTTGTTGTGTATAGAGTGCCATCACCCCGTTCTCGGAGGGGAAGGCAGCCACCGAATCGGCCGCGGCTCGGTCAGTGAGATCTCGAGCCGCGGTGTGGGCCACCTGGTTACCTGCGAGCAAAATCTGGTGTGAGCTGGGGTCCACAGAAGGAAGACATCCACATTTTTAGTTTTGAGATACGAAGACGACGACGCCGAGGCCATCGATCCTCGAAGCTCGCCGCCGTCCTTGTTGCCATTACTTTATTGTGGTATCCAGGCCGCCAGACACGAGATGCGACCACGCGCGAAGCCACAGACGGCAGCTTGCAAGCCGCTGATCACGACCGCAGTCTCCGCTGCGACCAGTGCAAGAGCACTAGCCGCCTCTTTGGCCGCCTCTGTGTGTTCCGTACGCACCATGGCACTCGTGGGGCATTTGTCAGTGCGATTTACAACGGCGATAACGTGAGCATGCCTTCCCTCTGGGTATCGCGCGGTGTCCACGTATACCGCTTCGTCGCTGTTACCATACATTCTTTGGAGGTCACTCGCTTTCTTGTTGCGGTGCCCGACGTATTGTGTCGGGTGCATGTTCCGGGGGAGCGGTGGGACGATGAGACGGTCGCGGACCGCGATAGAAACCACAGTCTTCTCCCCGCATTGCGTAAGATATGTTATGCCTAGAGATTCGAGGATGCGCCTGCCCGTCTGGAACTTGGACAATCGCTCGTATTGTGCAATGTTGTGTGCCTCGATTAGTTCGCCCATGGTGTTATGCAGGCCCACCTCGAAGATATGCCAACAGCCCTGTTGAGCGCCTTGCGAATCATGCAGTTGACCTGGTTCCGTTCGGACGCCAGCCATTTTAGATAAGGGGCGACGAACGTTATGCGACTGATCGCGTACGCCTGTACGAGGCGGATCGAACATCTTTTTCGCATACCGCTGCGTCTGCTTGTTATGCGGCGCAAGAGTCGAATTGTGTCGTCTATGGAACGTTTAGGTCTTCAAACTGTCTCATCACTGGGACCGTTGTCCTGCTGATGTAGTCCAAATATTCTTATGTTCTCTACGCTCGGTATGGCAACGCCGTCCGCCGTTATTACTCTGATTTCTGATCTCCTTCCACAGGGAAGGTCGGTTTTGCGGCCCCTTCTCGTGGGTCTGTATATTGATAGCTCGGACTCAGCCGCCCAACATTCGAGTCTCGTACCGTTCAAGAATTCCTGCACCGCGTCCACGCCCATTTGCAGCGTTCGCTCCACGTGGCAGTCCCATCCTCTTCCGGGGAACCAGAGGGTGATGTCGTCCACGTTAAGGCTGTAATGTAGACCCTCTATTGTCGCTAGTTTCTCGGGTAGGCCAAGGAGGACGAGGTCAAACAACATGGGCGAAACGACGGAGCCCTACGGCGTACCCGTAGGACCCGTTTCGAATTTCGGGGATTCCGCGTTGCCGACAATGACGCTCGCACGCCTGCCTGTGAGAAAGTCGCGTATATAGTTATAAAATTTTTGGCCTAATCTCAGCGATCGGACACGGTCGAGAATCGCCGCACGCTCGAAGCTGTCAAAAGTCTTTGTCAGATCAAGGCTGAGAATCGCCTTGATGGAACTAGAAGTGCTGTCCACAATCTGATGTTTCAGCTGAAGCATCACGTCCTGTGTGGAGACGTTGCGGTAAAATCTGACCATCGTGGGGTGGGAACACGTCAGCGTCTTCGAGGTAATCAGTAACGCGAGTCAGGGCAGCGTGTTCAATGACTTTACCCACGCAGAACGTGAGCGATATCGGCCTTAGGTTATCAATTGTCACCTGCTTGTCCGGTTTGGGAATCATGACCACGCGGGCCCTTTTCCACGCATCGGGGAGGGAGCCCTCTCGCCAGCAGTCGTTAACGTATTCCGTCAGTCGCGTAATTGACTCATCGTCCAGGTTGCGTAGACTCTTGTTGGTTACCCGATCCGGGCCAGGAGCAGACCTGGTGTGGAGGTTGCTTAAGACTGCCCTAATTTCGGCTTCACTAAACTCCGTGTCTAGCTCCTCATTGTTGTCTCCCTCATACATTGCGTGCTGTGTTCTTTCCCCTGCTCTAAAATAGCGGTCGCGAACAGCCTGAAGAAGCTTATCTGGCGTGCCCACAAAGTCACGTATACGAGCCTGCTAATCTTGTGCCCCTGAGCGCTCTTGGTCTCCTCCGGATCCAGAAGGTGCCAGAAAAGGCGCCAAGCGTTCGCACCATGCATGTGTCTCTCGAGGCAATTGCACGCCTCTTCCCATTGTGTGAGGCATACCTGAAAAGCGTGTTCTTCTGTCTCCCTGTCCAGTTTGGCTATGCGCCTACTTTACGTCCTATTGTGTTTCTGGCGTTTCCATCTTTAGAGCTGCAAAGACACAGATGCTTTAAAGGTGCTGGTAGCGGATGTCGCGTGGCCCTTCCTACTACCACTAAGCACTCATAAGATCCTCTGCCGAATCCCCCGCATTGTACTACTTCATCGTACACAGAATATTTGCACAATAAAAAACTACAAGTATTCGCCTTGTTGAAGTCTTTCATGACCACGACACGCACTTCCCTCATCATAATGACAAGTCCAACAACTCAATGCGCACTTAAACCTCTAGATTAATTGAATACAGCCCTTGCAAACCTTTTTTAACGTCTTGAATAATGTTTTTAATTTTTAGACAACCACAGAGGCATCGGTCTCAATTTTCAGTTGTGACTTCCTGGGTGTGCGCGCTGAACGCTGATATGTGAGTGCGCGTACTGGTTCATCGCGTTTTTTTTTCCTCCTTGCCTTCTCCATTCTTCTCAGCTCCTTTCCCCGATGTAAGGTAACAAACCGAGTGCAAGCTGGTTAACCTGCCTGTCCTTCTTTTGCCTTTTTTTCTCTCTCTAATAAGAAGTGGAAGCCGCGGCCTCGTGTGGTAGAGTGTGCACGTCTAAAATAGCTCGAGCGTATTACCACAGAAATATTTTTGTTTCGATGGAACAGCCACGTAAGCAAAATTGTTTGGCTCATGTGGTGTTCAATTAGCTTTTTACGTACTGGTAGATGAGAAAGGCTTTATCTGTGACATGCACGAAAACGATTAGTGACTGGACAGTATCGCATTTACGTCCACTTACGTTTAGAGGAGAGGTTGGGTTGCCTTCATATATATTCATAGGAAAAGTTACAGTGTGTTCAATACGCCGTCATGCTCAGAAGTAACCTCGCGGTACTTTTTCATTTTTGTTCTTCGTCAGTTACCTCACGAGAAACAAAAATTACTGGAAGAACCAAAATGTTGAATCCGAAAGCTTGTCTCTCGTGTTTGGTCCGATTCAACGAATGCGTAAGGTAAGTCATCTTTGCAATATTACGTATTAGTTATTAAACCGCAGCAAAGGGTAATGAATAAAGCAAGAACATGGAGATAACAAAATAGTAAAAAGCATCAACTGGAAGCTAAGGCTATTATGTTTTTCCGGTTTGTTTTCGTGGTCTTGCGCCAGTCATCATTCGTGATTATGATGTACCAAAAGGCCGCATTCTATGCATCCTTTAGAAAGCACCGTACATAAGGATGTAGCGACAGAAAGCTATCTACATGTGTCTCGAATGAGATGGGAAGAGAAAGGTAGAACAAGACTGGCATGGTAAATGCCCGGGGGGTCAGCCACAAAAACGCTGGTTGTGCCACTATACATTTGTTGTGGGGAAATAGACAGGTAAATAGACGATGAGAGTGAGGGTTTTAAGCGCACAACTAGCCATGCTGAAAAACTACAATCAGTCAAAGGCCGGAGTTTCTCTGAAGTACGCAACTTTAGCTCGTTGAGATTACGCTGAAAAAACCACGTCCGTTTCGACTTCAGTATGAAAGGTGGGTAGTGGGTGAGCCATAGTTAACACTGAAGAACACGAAAGGTTAGATTAAAAATGTGCAGTGATCGCAGAGCCCTTCGGCATGTTGAACATTGGACAGTTCACTTGTGAGCGTGCGTATGTCATTTTTTGGTAACAGACCGAAGCCTCTTAACCAGTGTCTTATCTTCCTAAGAAATAGGGCTTGAAAAAGTGTCGAGTTTGAGTCTGTCAAATTATGTTGCTTTTCTTGAAAGCTTTCGGTGCACCATTGGTTGTTCTTTTGTCTGTTGTAGCTTCTGAGCTCAACTGGGTACAAATATGTCTGTGTTTTCTTGGACAGTGTATTTGTTGTATGTAAAGACAAGCAGTAATTATATATGGCTTCAATGATGCGAGATGTCTTAAAATACCCGACCTTAATGAATGCTTCACATTTTTTCATGGATACTTAACAACAGCCGATCTGCTTGATTGATCAAGAACGATGTCAGAAGATGGGACGAGTATGCGGGTAACTTTCTTTGCATTTTTACGATCATTTATGCTTAGTTGAAGCCAATGAGATTGGTATATTGGCCATATACTCATAATTTTGTGCTCAAGTCCAACAATTTTTCAGTTTTGTGTGCTTTCGTGTGTCGCTTCAAGACTGCCTTTACTAAACCGGAGAGCAACGTAAAGAACATGAGTGACTGATGCCCTCGCTTGCACGTTTGAAGGGATCTCTGTTTCAAGAGAGTTCATACCTTTCTATTCATTCTGCGAATAATTGTGCATTAGAGGGGAAAAAACACTGTCCCCTGGTACTCGCTACATTAAACAGTTGATGTGAATGTGCTATCAATACGCTAGCATTCCAGCTTTAAAATAAACCATTACCATAAAAGTTAACGTAAAAAATCAAAACAGGCAAGACACTGATTATGAATAAACTTTATTTTCGTATCCGGCATGTTTGTGGTCCGGCCTAGACCGCACAAGAAGGTACCGGGAGACCTTGTCTCTGTACAGCCTCCCTGGCCTGCTTGTTAGCACATTTTTGGTCCTGAACCTCTGAGCTGAGCAGCACAAGTTGGCACTGCTCCCGGAGGACCTCAGGAGAACTTGTTGATAAGCTGGGGCATTCCCATAATATATGTTTGTAAGACGCCTTTTCTGATACGCATAGTTTACACTTATTGTCCGGGTATAAGTGTGGGTAGCTCCTGTGGAGGTGCACAGGGTTCGGGTAGCAGTTCGTCTGTATCTGTCGTTATTTTGGTGCACCTTGCCTGTTTAGACTCGGATGAGGTGCGGGAATGACGCGCCTTGCTTCTCTGCAGTGTTGCATGTATTCTGTGTAGCTTGTAAATCGGTCTTTGTGTGGTACGATGGTGGCGTCAGGGATGATCATCGAGCGGTGTGGTTGGGTTGCACGGCGGGTTAATTCTCGTGACAACTCATGAGCCAGCTCGTTAGGATTGGGTGTATCAGTCTCTGTGTGCGCCGGAAACCATACGAGGTATTTGGGTTCATCTACTTTGTGTAGTTCTTGGCTATTAACGAGGATCCTGAAGGCTTGCTTTGAAATCTGTCCTTGCGTAAAATTTCTGACTGCTACTTGCGAATCGCTCAGTATGAATGAGTGTTTGTTCGAGGTGATAGCCATGGCTATGGCTACCTCCTCAGCCTCCTCTATATTGTTTGTTATGACAGAGCACGCATTAATACAAATGCCGGACGTGTCAATCACGACAGCACTGTGAGCTTTCCGTTCAGGGTATGGGCTAGCATCTACAAATAGAGATTTACTGTTCGTGCCGTGTGTTTTTAGCAGTGCTTTTGCTCGGTGTTTTCTGTGGTCCGTGTTGATAATGGGGTTCACGTTTTCGGTATCGGGTTAGAAACGATCTGAGCTCTGATTGTATTGGGGATTTTATCTTTGACACCATGTTGCGCATGGTACATGATCCCTAATCTACTCATTATATTTCTTCCCGTTTTAGTTTAAGTGAGCCTTTCATGCTGGGATATCCGCTGAGCTTCTATGATCTTTTCAAGCGTATTGTGTAGTCTTAGCTGAAGAAAAAGGTCTGTGCTAGCATACTCAGGTATTCCTATCGCTTGTTTGTAGACCTTCCGGATGAGTGCATTTATTTTGTTAGTTTCAGCTTTTTGCCAGTTGTGGTATGCTGCTACATACGTTATGTGACATAAGACGAAGGTCTGGATTAGACGAATTACGTGGGCTTCTTTCATACCTCGGTGTTTATTCGTGACCCTGCGAATGAGTCTCATTGAATTCGTGACTTTGGTGTTTAGTCTGCGTATAGTCTCGCCGTTGGCACCGTTAGCCTCGATGACTAATCCCAGTACCCATATTTTTGGAACTGTCGGTATAGCTGTGCCCTCCTGTGTATAAATCTTACTTTACTCATATTGCCGCTTGTTTTCCTCGAACTTGGGTGGTCTGCCTCTGATTGCTGACCTGTAGAGAAGAAGTTCTGATTTCTCCAGGGAGCATGTGAGTCCTGTGCTTTCAAAGTATCGCTCAACTGTTCCTATTGCTTCTTGGAGTCTCTGTTCCATGTAGCCGTCGCTGCCATCACTGACCCATATTGCGATGTCATCCGCGTAGATAGAGTGATATATTCCCGGGATTTTATTTAACTCTTTCGGTAGTCCAATCATGATCAGATTAAAGAGCAGTGGCGATATTACGGAGCCCTGTGGAGTGCCTCTGCAGCCCAATTTTTGGAGATCAAATGTAAGGCCTCCTAAGCTGAGCCTTGTTTTCCTGTTGGTCAAGAAGTTTGTGACGTAATTACACGCTCGCTCACCCATGTTTAAGTTCGAAATGCGGCTGAGAATTGTTTCATGAGCTGCATTGTCAAATGCTTTCTTGAGATCCAGACCGAGTATGGCTCGTGTGGATCTTGTGGGGTAGTCTATGATTTGGTGTTTAATCTGTAGCATGGCGTCTTGGTTGGCTAGGTGACAACGAAAGCCTATCGTCGTGTGTGGGTAGTACTCACCGTCCTCAAGATAGTTGTTGGCTCTATTTAGAAATTCATGTTCTATTCCTTTTGCTACGCATGACTTAAATGAAATGGGTCGGAGATTTACTTTGTTGATTGGCTTTCCAGGTTTTGGTATAAGGATTGTTCTAGCCTCTTTCCACGCGCCGGGTATTGCCCTTTCTGTCCAACATTTGTTTATATATCCAGATAAAAATTCTATGGATTCACTGTCCAGGTTACGTAATGCTCGGTTGGTGACTCCATCGGGTCCCGGTGCTGATTTTACATTTAATTTGTGAAGCACTGCTCTAATCTCTGCTACCTCAAAGTTTTTGTCCATGTTGGGGTTGGCTTCGCCTGTATAGTTTTTATGTTGTAGTGGTGGCGATTTTGGCATGTAGATGTTTTGTAGATCTGTCATTAGCTGTTCTTCGTTTCCTTCGTATTCGCGTGTGAGACGACGCATAGTGTGTCTCTGTTCAGCTTTGGAATTGGTGGTATCTAAAAGAAACCTTAGCAACTTCCACGTTTGTGATGTTTCAATATGGATGCCCATGTCCTTACATATCTCCACCCATTGTTGCTCACACAGCTCCTCGTAGTGATTTTCAATGTCTTTGTTGAGCTGTGCTATCTTTTTCTGGATTGTTCTGTTGTGTCTTTGCCTCCACCATTTGTGTTGTAACGCTTCTTCAGTTCGCCACATGTGGAATAATCTGTTATCGATGCGCTCAACTGGGATATTTGTTTCTACTTCCTGTGGGGATATCCTGACGGTGTCTATTATGCTCCCGCACCATTGCTTGATATCGTCAGGATGTTCAGTAATCGTTTTTCTGATATCCCGAAATTTTTCCCAGTCAACTGGACGTCTCGTGTTACACATGGTCGTAATCCTGTCGTTATCGGTGAGTGGTACGTGTGTTTCGAGTATGCGAAGGTCACTTCCTAAATCATCGAATGTGTTGTGCCATGTAGCCCCCGGGACATTTTTGGTTATTGTAAGACCCGATGTTGTGTAATGCTGGGTGCTTGTACCTATGCGTGTGTGTGCATGCAAGTCTGTTATCAGAGTAAGCTGTTCATCTTGTATGCTCTGTCATAACCGTTTCCCTTTGGGGGTGGTGTAACCAAACCCCCATGCCTCGTGTGCGGCGTTGAAGTCCCCTGCTATGATGAGCGGGGCGCTGCCAGCTAATATCAGGGCCTGCCTAAATAGAGAGTGAAATTGCTGTCTGTGATTTGACGAAC
Source organism: Rhipicephalus microplus (assembly GCF_043290135.1). Classification (NCBI taxonomy): domain Eukaryota; kingdom Metazoa; phylum Arthropoda; class Arachnida; order Ixodida; family Ixodidae; genus Rhipicephalus; species Rhipicephalus microplus. The sequence continues at coordinate 480,302 of NW_027464588.1, forward strand.
TGCAATATACGTTAAGAATAAATGTGCTGCTCCCTTTTGTTTTCCTAGATAGAAGTTCTGTCATTATATGGTTGTATCCATATTCTAGATTATGGGTTCTGACCGTAATCTCTCTCCTTACTAGTGTAGTGAGAGCTTTATTTCCTTCTTCACGCTCGGGACTTACTGACTGGTATCCTGGTAGTGGGGCGAGGTCATGCGTTTCTTGAAGTAAAATAACATCTGGCTTGTTACCTTGTCGGATGTACTGCTGGATGAAAGATTTCTTAGCCTCTACAGTTCCATTGCCATATGCGGAGTTGTCCTTTACCACGCCTCACCATCGCTGTTCGTTATTTGTGTGGAAGGCGTGAAAATAGCTGGGTGGATGAGAGGGGTTTGTGGTTTTGTGGGAGTTGCCTGCAGGGGATATAGTGCCTGCGGTTGTTGGTGAACATTCGCGACTACACCCTGAAGATCTGCGGATGTTTGTGGGTTGCATCCTCGTTCCAGCATTTCTACCCTGGCTGCTAGTGCCGTCAGATCAACAGACGTCTTAGTGGTGGTTTCCAGGATAGATTGGAACGCGGTTATTAGCTGGTCTACATTTTTCTCAATGTTATCCATCCTTGTTTGTTGCGATATGCTTTCTTGTTTAGTGCTTGGGGGATCTGTAGTTTTCTGCGTTTTGGCCTTTCGTTTTAACAGAAGGGTATACTTATCTCCATGCGATCGTCGGCTATAGGTGTTTCCTCCTGTATTACAGTATTAGTTATATTAGGGCTTCTGAGTTTGCCGCATTCACGTTCCATAGTGAGTTCTATTTGAGCTTGCATCTTTTCTATCAATTCTTTCATTCGTCTGTTTTCATCTTTAAGCCACTCCAACTCTTGACTGTTGTTATTGCTACCGTTATTATTTTTAACCTCCTGAGGTCCCTCCGGTCGCAAGCCGCGTACTCTATCTACTCAGCTCACCTTGTTTGTTGGTTCCTTAGACGCCGATCCCGACCTGGAACTGGGGTGGGAGCTTGTAGGGCTGCGGTTCCTTGAACCGGAGCGGGATCTTGTTTGCTGTCGTTTTCCGACTCTCGATGTCGAGCGCTCTTGTGGACGTCCTCTTGGTGGAGATGAGCTTTGCCTTTGATGTTCTCGTAGTCTGGTCCATTGTCTCTGTTTTACAATGTAAGGTTTCTTGGACCTGGCCTTGCAGCTTTTATCGGCTGTAACATGGTCTTTTCCACAGGTTTGACAACTAGGGTCGCATCGGTGGTCGTCTTTGGGGTTGTGAATGCCACAACCAGCACAAAGTTTATCTCGGGGGTTGGGGCACACGTCACTTCTATGTCCTAGTATGTTTCACTGCTTGCAGTAGTCAATTTGCTTGCGGTATAGCGTGCATGGTATTATTACTCCATCATAGCACACACTGGAGGGTACCTTGTTTCCATTGAAGAGCACAATGACCGTTGTAGTATTCCCCAGTCGTTTCGCCGTGATGATGCTATGGTTTCTTTCAGTGACAAGGGCCACCCTAATGCTACCAGGAGTTTCTTCCAGTGGGATTCCTTTAATCATACCCTTGGCTGTATCTTCTGGTGCTGTTTCATACGGAGCCACTTCATATTCTTTGCCTCGTATGAGTATTTTCTTAATTTTTCTGTACTGGTCAGCTCGGTCGGGGTCTGGTGTGCTCACTAACATGATGCTCTGTGTCTTGTTGGGGCATATTACGTCGAAGTGCCGGACTTCTGGCGGTGTAGCCGTGGCTTCATGTATGTCTCTGGTTATATCGGTTGGGCCGAGCGCGGCTACGTGTAGGCCTCCTCTCGGTCGCATGACAATTTTGTAGTCTCCCGCCGGCAGCTTGGCCATTCTGCTCGCTTTTTCGATGCGGCTCATCCGTCTTTCCTGCGTTTTGGCTTGCGTGTTACCAGAGCCGGGTTCTACCCTGTTGTTAGCACCATGGGCGCCATTAGCGTCCCTGACCGATTCATGTCCGGGCTTTCGACGACGTCCATAGTAGACGGTGTGCCAGCCTTCTTCACTCTCGGTAGTGGCTGGCGATTCATCATCATCGTGTTGTAAGTCCATCGTCCTCGAATCACATCAGTGTCTTGCGCGTCGCCTGCCGACGCGGTGGATTCCATTGGGTTTACAACGCCGGCTCCCTGAGGAAACCGGCCTGTTTCGCGAGGCTTAACAGCGTCTCGTGTAGTGTGCACCGAGAAAAGGCCGTAAAACGACGAAAAACCTTGTCTTTGGTACCCTGAGAATCTGGATGACGAGGCGAATCCTCTGATATCACTCTGAGAAATGCACGTGGTGATTTTCACTGCGAAGTTGCTCATGAAAGCAGGAGCCGACGTGAAGCGCGTCTGCACTCGTCGGCGCTCGCAGCGTCTTAGCAATAAACTGACCAAAAATTAGTTTAGAAGACATGGATGTCTTATCGAAGTGTTTAGAAATAGTACCTTCTGGAAGGAGTTTGTTGATGTAAATCTAGGTTTTTTTAAGAGGGTAGGTAAATGTTAGTAGAGAATTGTCGAATAGGGGCCTAAAAATTTGATGTTCCAAAGCCCTATGCGTATGAACATTATGGGTCAAGCAAGAGCGAAGATATTTCGAGGGTCTGCGGCACCTTGGATACTCACCCAATTCTTGGTCATGCCACTTCAGTGGGTGCCGTTACGTTAGTCTGACCCAATACCTTAGGGGAAGGCCTTAGGGCTTCCGCTAAACTTCAGAAGTAGCTTCCCCAACCCAAAACCCAAACACGGTCTAGGGTTTGCGCATGCGCAGTGGCCTTGATGCTATTTATTTGGGGCCCCGAACTTTTGGGGCCCCTATTCGAAAACTCCCTGTTATGTTATGCTATGTTCCGTGTAAGGACCCGCATGACTGAAATTTTTTTTCACATGCCATAAACATTAAAACATTAAAAAGACTTTGTACATCTTAGAACCTGCACCCTTGCTTATATACCCATGTTTTAAAGTATGCTTGGCTCGATTTCAAAGCATTGTGTTCCACTAACTGTTTGTGGTGTCACATATTGTGCCATGTTTTACGAGAAAGTATGTTTTTCCTAAATTCTTTTCCTTCAATCTGCATACGCTCATCTACAAGTGGAAGACCGCAAGTGTCACTTAATGGGGCGAATCAGCTATTTCATGATGTCAGTAAAAGTAATCGGCGCAAAGGGAATGTAACAGTCAGTCATGACTCATACACTCACCGCGAAGTCGACAGATTGAATGAGGAGAGACAGGTAATCACCAATATGCATAGAGAATGGGCTGTTTATAGAAGTTAGGCTGCAATTATACGGCTCCACGTATTCAGATGAATATAAAAATTTATTAAACATTCGCCAATAATTTTACTGGTATTGCGGGTTTATCATTTGAACTCCGATTGAAAAAAATGACATCGTTGACGTTCAAGGGGCTTTTTTAAAGCTGAAAATTAAGAAGAAAAAAGAGCGCACCTCCATCTTTGACACTAACCTCGTTGAGCGTAGATAAGTATAGATATATGTTAAGAATACGTTAGGTATAGGTTAAGCATTGAAATATTTGTGCTTGTGTGTATACATGTTAGTGCAGTCAAGCCTTCCAGACAATTGATATACGCTTACTGGGAAGGCATATTTTCGTGAATGGTCAGATATAATTTCCGCTATAATTTCAGAGTTTTGAGTATAATAATAATAATAATAATAATAATAATAATAATAATAATAATAATAATAATAATAATAATAATAATAATAATAATAATAATAATAATAATAATAATAATAATAATAATAATAATAATAATAATAATAATAATAATAATAATAATAATAATATAATAATAATAATAATAATAATAATAATAATAAAATACTATATTTTTCAAAATTAGGGAGGCTGGGGAAAAGCTGAGCAGCAGCTTGAGTAACTCCTGTCCCAAAAGTACGCGTTACGATTATATAGCAGTGCACACAAATAGCCCTATTAGCCCGGGAAGTGAGAAAAAAAAGAAAGACTGAAGAAGCATGATTATTAGTAACTATTCAATGCAATTCTATTAGAAATATCTTTTCATAGGATGACATTGCAGCAGCTTAGAATGCAAAAATTAAAACTGAATTACGATGAATTGGGGATTCATAAACTGCAAAAAACGCCTGCATTTTCAAACAATAAAAATAAATGAGTAAATAACATAAGAAACTCCGGTCACGCGAAGACCTGATTACAATAAAACAAACTACATCACAAAGATATCAACGTCAGGCAGAAGTCAACCGTCATCTTGCTTTCGTTCGATTGTTGTGAACTTGTGAATGAAAGGTTTCCCAGATGAAATGACAGCTTTCAATACCTTTCACATCATATTTATATCAGCTCCACTGAGTTTTCAGAAGTCAAATATGAAGTATTGCTGAGCTGAACGTTGTTTACGACAGAGGAAAGTAAGCTTTCAATGTTGTTTTTTAGCTTGTCTGGACACATGGCTCACCATTTTGAGGAGCATTACCGGGTGACAGCGTAATGTTGGCATATCCGCGAGAGGTAGGGATGAGATGTGAGAGCATCCTTTTTCTCACGACAACAGTTTAGGCGCTAATCCTGTACGTAGCAGCGTTGCGCCAATATGCGGGCTCACTTGCGTTGTTGCAATGATGTTTGGTTGGGAGAGCTGAATAGTGCGGCCCTTAACCACTTCCGCCGATGAATTGCAGTATTTACGAAGGAGGGAAGCCAACGCTGATGGTGACGGATCCAGATCTGCTGAAGCAGGTTCTGGTCAAGGAATTTCCATCACTGCCAAATAGACGGGTAAGATTAGCCTGTTTTTGTTTGCTCGCAGTATATTAGTTTTTTTTCTTCATGACGCATTCAACTGGAGTAGGCCGAACTCCAAAATAAAATAAAAACACAGGTTCTTTGGTGCAATTAAGAGTTACGGTAGCACACCACTTTTACATTTCCGCATTCTGCGTTTTGCAGGCTGTTCAACCGATTTCGGCTGGCACTGGCATAGCTCCCGTAAAACCTTATGCATTGAGAACCCCATAGTTCCGTCGCAAATGTAGTCCCATTCCTGCATTGTACGTATACAACCACCCCTTCTAGACGACCAAGACGGCTATGTTGACATTTAACATGGCTTGGCTTGGTCCGATTCCTTGATTAATAAATAGGCCATTCGAATCGATGAAGGTGACGTATATAATTCACTTTGAAGCCAGTTAATGTGTAAGCCAGTTTTTAAGCGCGATTTCATCAAGCGAAATGGTCGCGTTGAGCTTGCAACAAAAATTTTCATCTTTTCCTGTTTCTCGGCGTCTAAGTTTTACTTTCGCGGTCGCTTGAAGAACGCATCACTACTCTACTGTACATATAGGTTTCTAATGATATTTCCGAACCACAGGACATCGATAAATGATAGCATAGTATTACGATGCTGAGCAAACAGCGCAACAAAGTGCGACATGTTGCAGCACCGAGACTGCTAGTAGAAACGGAGGAACTTATAACGCTTAAAGTTGTGCGCAGATTAACACGCTCAACTGTAACATGCATAAAATACTATTTACTTTTGGAAACCAACTTGCAACGAAATTATGTTAGTGGTTAGATCCTAAATTTATTTTCAAATAACAGTGTGTACGAGCTCGTGCCTTCCCCCACTTTTGTACGCTCGTACGGCAATCGGTGGGCTATCAAGCATAAATTAAGCAGTTATTCTTCGGTTTCTTAATTTTCTATTTAATGTTGAAGGAAGCTGCCATCATTTTTCCTCTCCTCGAAGCTTACAGCAGAAGATATTACTGGAATGAATGCAGGTCGACTATATAGAATGCCAACCGCACTCGTTTCCGGCACTGAATTTTTCGGACGAGCAATGCCGGTCGCACTTTCTTCCATCATCTAAATTGTTTCAGGTTTATTGCACCTGAAACGAATACACTGCTGGAAACTTGTACGTTAGGCCTTCTATTTCATCCACCCACCATCACCCCATTACACCTATATTCATACAACTCTTGACGAGAGAACTCACCCGACCTCCCTGATTTATCACAGGCAGAGCCCATATCCTGGCGTAAAAGTTGGTCCCGAATTTGAAGGCAGTAATAAAATTGAGGGGCAACTTTCCATTAGGTGCGAGTTTTGAGAAACTAAAGAAAAATTAAAGCATGAACCCAAATGAGGTTTAACTGATATTTGACGTTTTGAAAGCGATATTGCCGCTATTATGAGAGTAATCGGTTTATTTTTGGAAGACAGAATAGAATTTGCTGTCTCTCAATGCTTCAGTATAATGCCAGAAAGTATCAATGTGACTCAAAGGAGCGACAGATACCGTAAAAACCGGACTATAGGTCGGACCGCAATATAGGACGACCCCCCAAAACTTCGAATCGTAAAAAAAGAAATTTAAAAAAATCGCAAAGTATCGCGGCACACCCTTACCTTGATAAAAACGCAACGCAACTAGCTGCACTGTGGTAACATTCATTTTTATTTAGACACTGTTCAATGCTAGGAGGTCACGAAGTTACTCGGACTCATCCGAACTCGAGTCGGATGATGTTTGTTTTTCACTAGCGATGTCCCAGAGTGCATCGTCCTCTGTGCCGTCTAACGCGTTGCTGATGCAGCATTTGCGGAAGGATTTGCGAACCATCTCTTCCGGGAGGGATTTCCAGGCTGACGACACCCAGCCACAAACGGTTGCGAGCGGTGGACGCCGTAGGCGGCCAGCGGGGGTCTTGGGATTGTCTCCCAGCATCCACTCACTGTAGAGCTCGCGCACGCGACCTTTAAACGGCTTGTTCAGCACAACGTCCAGTGGCTGGAGTATAGATGTCAGTCCCCCGGGGATGACAACAAGATCCGTCTTGCCATCGGACAGCGATCGCTTCACATCGGCCGTGAGGTGACCGCGATAAGAGTCGAGCACCAGCATGCTCGGTCGTTGAAAAAGGGCACCGGGTCGCCGGTTCCACACGAGCCGGATCCATTCAAGCATGAGGGATTCGTTCATGAACCCCTTCTCGCTTGCCCTCACGATCACATCCCGAGGGAAGTCCTCCTTCGGTAGCGTTTTCCTTTTAAAAATAATATAAGGAGGCAGCTTCTTTCCGTCTGCTGTACACGCGAGCATCACGGTAAACCGCGAATGCTCGTTGCCCGTTGTCAATAGCTTCACTTGCTTCGCTGCTTTCTCGGTCACAGTCGTGTTCGATGGCATATCGAACCAGACCGGAGTTTCGTCAGCGTTGCCCATGTGGCCCATCATGTAGCAACGCTGTCGACGAAGCTCGATGACGAAGCGCTGATACTCCACAAGCTTGTGCTCGAACTCTGCGGGTAGTTTTTGGCACACTGAAGTACGCCGCCGCAGAACAAGGCCCTTCCGCTTCATGAATCGGCGCACCCACGATGGCGAGCCCTTGAATTGCGCCCTCGTGAGCCCCGAGTCGCGCGCAATCTCGAGCGCTTTCACGCGGATGCACTCCGTTGTCACGGGTAGCGACCTTGCGCGCAGCTCCCGTACGAACTCGACGAGTGCCGTTTCCAGTTCGGGGTGAACTGCAGTCCGTCCACGAAACGACGTTTTCTTCTGGTTGCTGCAACTTATGATGCGCTGTTTCTGGCTCCTCCAGTATCGGATGCTCTTCTCCGTCGGGCCGAATTCTCGTTGTGCCGCCAGGTTGCCGTGGGCTTCCGCATATTCGATGACTTTTTTCTTGAAGCACATCGTGAACTGACGTCGGCTGCCACTCATATTGAAGGAGATAGCCTCAGATGGGGATAATGAAACAGCGCAAAACCACCGCAGCCACCCTTGCTTCGCAATCGGGACAAACAAAACGCAAAATGGGCGTCGCGGCCGCCCAACGATGCTGTTGCTGATGCTCACGATGGCAATGGAGCCTACCGACTTTTGTCAACCCATTGTTGCAAGACTTCCATAAGTTTTCTGCCAATGACCGGTATATAAGACGGGGGTCGACTTTTCATCGCGTCTCTTTGAAAAAAAATTCGACCTATATTCCGGTTTTTACGGTACTTAAAGATAATTCGCTGATTCTTCAGCCATCTTGTCCTTCTAAAGGCTCTAATAAACGTGTTGTTAAATTAAAGGTATTTTACTATTTCACTGTACGTACAAGACGGTAAACCTGTATCAATAAAGAACTTATAAATAAATAAAAAGAAACATAATTAAATAAATACTAAATAAATAAATATATAAAAAGGCAGATCCCATCCACGTACTGTGGAAATCGATGACATGCGAAGCACGAATGAGAAATGTTGATATGTCCTTTTAAAATCAACACAACGTTATGAGGTGGAGGGCAATAATGCCGTACATGCCTTCCGTGTCATGATTATCATGTTTGAATGTGTCGTCTACCTTCGTCATCAATTCACGTCACGTGATACCAAATTTAGTATATGTAGAGCTAGCGAAATGACCGCGAGCACGCTATGAGCGTGGTATGTTGTCATGTTCTGGCAAGACACGCGGGTCGGGATTATCATATTTGCACCAGTCGTATAGTTTCGTCATTCATTTACGTCACTTAACACGGTATATGTGGAGCTAGCGAAATGGCCGCGAGCGCATTATGAAGGGCTCAAGATACTCGAATCTGGTTTTGACGCCCGCGCACGATGGGAACAGCAACGCTACGTTAGCAAAACGCGAGCACTCTATAGTATGACTATTTTCATGTTATGACTTTTCAAGTATGTTCTTCATACAGTCATGTTATGTCATACCAAGTTTGGTCTCGATACCATTATCGAAACGGCCAGGAGAGCTAAAAGTCGTAGGCGGCTAAGATAGATAGATAGATAGATAGATAGATAGATAGATAGATAGATAGATAGATAGATAGATAGATAGATAGATAGATAGATAGATAGATAGATAGATAGATAGATAGATAGATAGATAGATAGATAGACAGACAGACAGACAGACAGACAGACAGACAGACAGACAGACAGATAGATAGATAGATAGATAGATAGATAGATAGATAGATAGATAGATAGATAGATAGATAGATAGATAGATAGATAGATAGATAGACAGACAGACAGACAGACAGACAGACAGACAGACAGACAGACAGATAGATAGATAGATAGATAGATAGATAGATAGATAGATAGATAGATAGATAGATAGATAGATAGATAGATAGATAGATAGATAGATAGATAGATAGATAGATAGATAGATAGATAGATAGATAGACAGATAGATAGATAGATAGACAGACAGACAGATAGATAGACAGACAGACAGACAGACAGACAGACAGACAGACAGACAGACAGACAGACAGACAGATAGATAGATAGATAGATAGATAGATAGATAGATAGATAGATAGATAGATAGATAGATAGACAGATAGATAGATAGATAGATACGCTCAAAGTCGCCGAGGTTCACTAAGAAATGCTTCGTATTTAATAAATAGGTAAACAGCGTCCAATTTCATTGAGGCACGGTGAGCTAGCGCATGAGCCTTGAGGTGGCGCGCCACTTCTCTTTTTTTTTTTTTTGACCATCCACGGGAGCCATCCTTAGCGAGCTCCTAATAATAAAACAATATCTGGTGTTTTTCGTCCCGAAAGCACGATATGAGCGATGCCACGGTGGAGGGCTCCGGAAACTTTGACCATGTGGTGCTCTTTAATGTGCAAAGACATAGCACTGTACATGGGCCTCTACCATTTCGCTACCACCGAAATGCGACCGCCGGGGTTGATCATCGGCCAAGCAGCCGAGCTCGTTAGCCACTGATGCACCATGACTTACTCAGCATGCTCGTATTCAGCACGATGTTCTTACTGGATAAAAGAGAGAGATGGAAACGGAGAGGAAAGGCAGGGAGGTTAACCAAGCTTTAGCTTGGTTGGCTACTCTACACTTGGATTGAGGGAAAGGGAGAATAATATAAAGAAAAAAACAGAGAGAAAAGAAGAACAGTAAGAAAAAGATGGATAAATAGTCAGCTTGCGACTGCACAGCACGCTATTGTGATGTTAGTTCACAAGCACTCGTGAAGCGCGGTGGTCTTCAAGAAGCACAAGAAAGCTTTCGAGACTTTGCGCGTGTACGAGACCGTCGGCCAATGTCCCAGAATCTTCTATGTAAGTGGTCTTGAATCCAGGTGACGGAGCTTGGCTTCCTTACTACGTCATTGAGTTTGGTATGATGGGCCGTGGCAGAGAATATGCTCAAGCACTTCCTCGCGGGCGCAAATGTTACATGCCGCACTGCTGGCCGTTCCAATGAGACACGAACACTCATTCGTAAATCCCATGCCCAACTGCATGCGACAGATTAAAGCTGCATCACGTCGTGAGAGCCCGGATGGTAAAGGAGTTTAGAAAGTTCGGTCAATTGAACACAGACGTGCGTTGGAGAAATCCTGCGCATTCCATTGGAAGCGTGATACGGAGAGCAAGTGATTGCGGTCGCCGCGCAGCGTCCATTCTCAAGAGCGGTATGGGCGTCCGCAGATCTTGGTCACGAGCCGATGGAACAGCTTCATCAACGTGGTCGTTGCTGACAATTCCAAAAAATGACTAGCAAGCATTGAAATACAATATCATGTCCGTCCTCAAGATCTTGGTGGTAGACCTGCCTTATCTCATACACCGACCGTTCATGTAATCCATGCCATAAAGCAAACCGTAGTAATTTTAGGGCTGACCTCGAGTCCCAAAAAATGATCCATTAATTAGGGGGCTGCTGAAGAATTTGCTTGACTGCACCTCTAAGCGCTGCAAGTTCCGCTTCTGTCGACGTCGGCATGTAAGAGAACTTGTATTGTAGCAGTAAGTTACCAGATGGAACAACCGCTGCTCCTGTACAACCATTCTTGGAATTGTTGGAGGCATCGGTTTAAAATCCGTGCGGTCAAAGTACGTTTCGTCCCAGAAAAACACGCAAAGTTAACTGTTTCAGGGCTAGCGGTGACATGTGTGCCTTCTTAAGATTCCCGGGAACCGATATGTGCGCACGTCAGCTTGACGGAGACTCCACGATGCAGATGCCGGACGCATTGCAAGTTTGGAGCCAGGCGGTTATATGTCGTGGTGTTTCGTCACAATATCGTAGATAACACAGATCGTGTACCATGAATATGGCACTGAAAGCTCCTGGTGGGTCATGTGTTTTTCTAAACAAAAATGCAACAGTGTACAAAAGAGTTGAGCAATAAAGTTCATATCAAATGGGAGGTTGTTTTCATGCAGCTCTTTCCTTCAATGAATATACACTTCACCAGTTATTTATCGAAAAGAATCGAAACTCGCTCAACCAGGTTCTAAAGGGCGAATCGAGGAGCCATATGGTGCGCTTTCACTTAGCCGACTATACAAAAAAAAAAAAGAGCAAGCATTTAGTTTTTGTACAAACGATTTCGACAGGTGCCAGTTGTAAAAAAATATATATTGTTATTTAAAACTCGCAATTTCTATCAGTGCAACTTGCAGTACTTTTCATGGACTATTTTGATCTGATTGCTACCACAAATGCCAAAGGTACTGATTATACGAGTACCTATTTAGTCACAACCTCATTGTTTGTTGCCGTATTAGAAGCTAATGCGTCGGAATGGCTGACAGTAATGTCTGAAAATGCTTGAAGCTACCAATAGTTTTAGGTAGCGCCTTATTGTGTTGAATTTCTAGTCCATTGTAATTCTACAATGTATTCTTGCATGAACAGTGACATCTGTTTTGTGCAAAACATTTTGCAGGATCACCAAATTGAAGATCCGTTTCTCACTAACATAATGACGCTTGCACCTGTTGAACGCTGGAGGAAGATACGCCAGCTTTCCACGCCTGCATTTTCAACGGCAAAGCTGAAAAAGGTCAGTTCAGCGCCGAAGTGATGGAACTTTGTTTCGTTAGTTACCAAGTGCACTGCTTCTCTTGTTCTCGGGCGCGGTAGTTTAAGATACTACTCAAGAGGGTTTTGAGCCGTTTTCTTGGCTCACTTACTAAGTTTCTCATCTGCTCTCAACAGTTGCAATTCAGAAACACACACAATCACTCACACAGATACACACACGAACGCACCAGCATTCGCACGCATGTCAAACAAATTATAACGTCAAAAACTATCCACATATCCAAAGAAAACTTAATAAATATATTTAAAAAATAGAATACAATGATCACAATAACAAAGTAACACACGTAATCGGGTGAACAGCTCGATACCATGTGATTATGTCATATAGTTATGTGAAGCTACCGAAATGAGTACAAGATAGAATGACGTAAACCTTGTGAGCTTATGAGTAAAATTCTTGCACGAGAATTATCTCTGCGTGGACACAAGATTTAGATATTTTGCGAACATTCACTTTATAATATTACACTTATTAAAGTACGCGTACTTTCACTACGCCGTTGATCAGCATAGAGGGGTCACATAAGACCACCTGCTATAACATGCAGCAAATACAATCTCGTATGTCCACCAACAAATATATTCTCTGACACATCTAACAACTCATCAAGAACGTGAAGCCGTGTAAAGCGCAGGAGTTTAAAGAAGTGTACCTTCGCTATATAGAACGCTGTGCTCACGAAGCCCGGCATTTACAGATGAACGACCTAATTCAAGACTGCGCAAGAGTTAGTGCTAAGCACCTCGCAAACGCAGCAGAAGAAGAAAAGGAACTAGACGTCAAACAGTGAGTGATGCGCAATATTTTTTGTTCTTCCCTAGATGTGTGCCTTCTTAAGATTTCCGGGAACCGATATGTGCGCACGTCAGCTTGACGGAGACTCCACGATGCAGATGCCGGACGCATTGCAAGTTTGGAGCCAGGCGGATATATGTCGTGGTGATATAGCATTCCTTTCCCGTGCTGACAGTTCGCAATGTGAATAAGCAAAACATTAGGCATAAAGACACTGATTAAGGAGGTGAACAAATGCTACATTTGATTGTTAGTGTTAAGGTGTTTCTCGAGCACACTCCCGGCGTGGAGTACATTCGGCTGGCGAAGATGGAGAGCTCTAAGCACACCCGAGTGCTTCATTCAGAGTGCCACGCTCCCAGCACAAAATGTTTGAAGGTTATATCACCTACTAAGAGACGCAAAAGGCCAATAATATCTGTTTTTATAAGAGTGAAGGTCAAATGTTTTAAAACCTCTAAAACGTCAATATTGCACTCAGAAGCGCTACAGTAATCGACGAAGATAACAAACAGAAACAGAGGAGGCAGACCTGAAAGACTTTTGGTTGGCTGCCCTGCAATGGGGGATAAGGAAAATGGAATAGAAAGATGAGAAAGGTAGAGGTCGCAAGAGAAGGGAAAAAAAGGGTCAGAGGCAGTGCGGTAGGTGGAACAGCACCGCGAGTGATAAGCGCCCGCAGAAGCTTGTTGACCTTAAAAAGCAGAGGGTGGCTTTTAATGCCTTGTAGGCCGTCTAGAGGAGTGAACGGTGTTGTAGTAGCGAATGCACAGAAAGGAACCCATCATCTAGTCGCCGGAATGCGTTGGCAAGTATTTGTCTCTCCAAGGCAAATCTATGACACCAGCACAGCAGATGTTCGATGTCTTTGTCGGTTCCATAAACATGACACGCCACACTGTCAGTCACTTTGATTAACGTTGTATATTCTTTCGTGAAAGCACTACCAACCAAAGGCGGCTGAAAAGCAAACCTTCGCGTCGATGAAGGCCAGATGGAGGTCAGAGTCGCGGTGAAGGGCCAAGTTGATGCTGGCTGGTGCTATGTGTGCGCGTTCCACTCAGTCATGAATCGATGAGTTTCAGCGCATGGTGCAGAGCGACGAGTTCTGCCGCCGTAGATGACGTCGAATGTCAAGTCTTAAAACAGAGTTACCTCTTGTGATGATATAACCACCGTTGCACCAGAACTGAATGATGTAGTCGAGACGTCTGTATACATATATGTGCGCGAGGTTACTTTAGTTGTCGTACAGTACGAGTGTTCTTTTAGGGTATGCATCAGGGGATCAGATATTCTTCACATTCCTTGTGAAGAGCTTGTGCGTTTCAGGTTAATTAACGGAAAAGAAGAGCTACCTGATGTAAACCTTGCGAGGACGCAAGTTTCTATTTCGGTGGCCTGTGCTTCGCTACGCCGGCTGCCGGGCAGAAAGGCACATGCCGCGCCGAAAAGCCGTCCTCGTAGACGGACTCTTAGAAGTGCTGGCGATGTGTAGTGTGCTTAAAGCATGATTTTGTTTGAAATGAAGCCTTCTTTTGGCTTGAAATGAGGACTACAAGGATTCGGGAGCACAATCTCTGCCATTCAAGCCATCTTAATATTTGCCTGTGGTGTTGCTTTCCCCTAGAAGCACGGCACGTCCATGGCCAAGTACAGTGATGGTCAAGGGAGCCATGACTGCTCCGATTTTCCTGGAGAGTGGCTGAATGTGCAGCGAGGATGGGGAATTTTTTGGCTCCAACCGCGAGCGTGTTGCGCGTTGTCACATTGTGAGTTCGAGTTCGGTAGAGAACCAGTCAAGAGCATCAGCAAGAAAACACAAGATGTTACAATAAAGGCTTTCAGACGAGGCTCTAGACGCGGAAAGTATGCAGAATTACAGCAATGTTTTCTAAAAATGTGGTAAGCCATAAAGATCCGTTCTCAAATTTCACCTGACTGGATTTGTAATGTGATAAATCTCCAAGTAGCTGCCAAGACACGAATAATCTTAAGAGATAAGTTTATCAGCGGTTTTGACAAAAAGTGACGGTAACGTGGTGCGGCTGAGAAAGGAAAGAGATCGCTGAAGCGATATGTAAAATCACATTTTATTTTAATTTTATTGATAAGTGTTTTATATATGACACTCTCAGATTACTGCACGCGAGCATTGATTTGATGATTGATATGTAAAATTTAATGTCCCCAAAACCCCATATGATTATGAGAGACGCCGTAGTGGAGGGCTCCGGAAACTTCGACCACCTGGGGATTTTTAACATGCACCCAAATCTAGGTACACGGGCCTACAACATTACCGCCTCCATCGGAAATGCAGCCGCCGCAGCCGGGATTCGATCCCGCGACCTGCGGGTCAGCAGCCCAGTACCTTAGCCACTAGACCACCGTATCAATGCACGCGAGCATGCCTACGCTGTTACGATTGAAAAAGTTTCTCTCGCCTTTCAATGCATACTGCAGTGAATAATTCTCATAATACGTGAATTTTTTAAAGAATAACCGTTGTCTGCATATTGTTGCATTTTCCATAGAGAGATTACATTGCGCCCTGTTTTCCAGTACAGCCTGTGTTATAACGCCTTTTGACAAAGCAATAAGAAAAGGGAGAAAAGCTTGTAGAAATTTTATTTGCGCCATGTTTTTGTGGGTGGAAGGAAATTATGATAACGACCAGTGTGAAGATTGCGCTTCTTTAAGACACTCACTCGCAAACATTCTGTAAAATTACATTTCCTGGTACGTCAGCCCGAGGTTACACAACACGAAAACAAGATTTGGACACCACGCCGTGACCTCCGGCCTTGATAATTGAGGCGAACGTTCTCGCATGCTTCCTGACAGGTTTTACGGACACTTCGCTCTGGACATGATCGCGAGATGCGCGTTCGGCACGACGCTCGACTCCTACACGGACGCCACGAACGAGTTTGTTACGCAAGCGAGGATAGCCTTCGCCGCCAACATCACTCCACTGCACATGATCAATGGTGAGAACATTCACTCAGCTCTCGCAAGTTCTGTACATAACTGAATTGCAAACGTTTTAGAGGCGCGAAATATTCGAGAAAGCTGTATTCTTGCAGCGTTGCCGGGGAACAGAAGAAACGTTCCTGCCTGTAGTGCGTAGTGCAACGTTTACACTGCATGAAGGAAAGAATTGAAAATATGAGGCCTTGTTTTCTGTGATTGGTGCAGCTTTTAATGAGAACTAACAGACAACTATGCCAAGGAAAGTATAGGCGATGTTTTCAGTAGTTATTAGTAAAAATTTACAATGACTGGTGCACTTACAAAACTTTTACGTGAAGCTTCACATAAAGTTTCAGGGCATAATAACATATCCTACACTTTCCTGGGAATCATTGTCTGTCAGTTGTCATCTTTATAGCGCATGCAACGTATACAGCAGTGCGAGAAGGGAAAAGAGCCCATTTCATGCCCCTACCCTTCGTACCAGACTCAACGATGTGTTCTAGGAGCCAAACTGTATCGTCTTGGTGTAAGACCTGCATCATAAAGAATGGGCTCAGATCTTGGCCCATGGCTTCACGCATGCACAAGGCGACGAAAGCCCTACGGAGCCGTTTGAAGGCGAACGGAACGGCTAACGTCTGTGAACCACAACCGCACCATTGTGATGACGATTATGATGATGATGATGATGATGTGTATGATGTCTCACATATGGCCCATACCGACTCAGAAGGATCGGCCAAGAAATTCATACATGAGTTAGACATTTTTAATATTGAATATTTATGAAAATAATTACGACATTGTGTTGTGTGCATGGTTTATTTTTTTCTTTTCTTTTATTATTTCTCCTCTATTATATATCATCCTCCCTTACTTTCCCGCACGTGTAAGGTAGCCTAACGAGCCAAGGCTTGGTTAACAACCCAGCGTTTCCCCTTCATCTCTTTCCCTCTCTCTCTATCGGAAGCTACCAGAAAAATTGGAAACATTACGCCTTAATAGAGAAGGAATTCACACATTTTTTGGAGACAGCTTCCCGTAAATGTTTAGTGTTTTGTGCACTCTTATTTTCTGTGAGGACTAGTTTCCCAAGAACAAACTTTTGACGTTACACTTCCAGGCACACAAAGCGCTTCTCCATTAATAAGGAAACGATCCTAGCAATGTTAATTGCCAAAAAATGACGTGTATTAAGCAATCTTATCCACCAATGATAAGTTTCCGCTACCACCGTATGCATGCTGACTTTTCATTGCTCTAAATGGCTGCCATACAACATTGTCCATTATTTTCTGCATGCGTGTTGTTCATTCAAAAACGTTGAGCTGTACCGATTCCCAAATTAAAGGTTAACATTATTTAGAAAATGATTCTAGACGGTTCCAAGTTTTTTTTAGGTGACAAACAACCGTCACCGACAAGAGAAAAACACGGCTGACCTCAACCTCCAAATTCGCCACTAGCCTACATCATTTTTTTTTGTGCTGAAGGGAATGCTACTGGGGCGGAGCTTCTGCCCATGTAGCACTACGCCAAGCAGTAAGATTTCACGCACGTCTCGTAACGCTGTGGAAAGTGACAGGGGCGCACCACCAGTGTTTATTGTAGACGCAGACACAGCATAGCGTTTGAGATACACGTAAAAAGGCACGACTTTCTCGTGTGTTCCAAGACGCAAAGCGACGAAAAATAAGTTGCAGGAAATACGAGTATCTTAATGGTTTGAGCAGCATCATGTCTCAAATAACCCCTCTTTGAAAATGAAAAAGAAAGAAATGTTTATATTTCACGTTGAAAACACGGGCGCTGTTGTGGAACTACATTCATTGGCGGTAGAATGCACGTGATTAGGCTCCGTAGCCTTCGCTCGATTGCCAGAAGTAGTTGTCGCCGAGTATAGAGAGTTTTTCTAGCTGTACGTAGCGGAATTCGCTTAGTCGGACTCATATTTCTTTTTTTTTTTCAGTGCTGCTAGCCAACTTTTTCAAGAGTAGAAAACCGAAAACTTTCAACGAAGGGGCTTTTCTCTACTTCAAGAGCATCTGCCAACGCATCATGAAACAAAGAGCAGAAACAAATGAGGTTGGTTTCTGCTCAGCATTAAAACCACATCGAAATAAAACTGCGGGCAATCGCTCGCAAGTGTTTGCAATCTGCGCTCCACCCGTGTCACCTGACAGTAACTGCACCGTATTGCTGAGCATAGATTTTCCTATAAGTGCACTAGAGAGAACTACGGCGCTAGTGTCTATGGGTGTGGCGACGCCCGGTGCTTCAGCCAATATAGGAGGGATAGTATTACACAAGTTTGTCCACTCTTGCCTATGGGCAAGTTTGTTTACTAGGCGAATTTGGGTACTACGATTGACTCTGAAACTGCTCTGCCATAATACGCACTTCAGCACATCAGCAAAGGTTTAGCAGTTACACTTCATCACCTTTTTCAGGCTCACGAATTCAAATTGGCTCGCAAAGATCACAATGATTCCTTCTTTCATACTAAACATAACGAAAACACAACAACAAACAGAGCCAGAAGTGCGTTCTACAAATCGTTCCCACGCTGACTGAACGATCACTGTGGCGGAGTCTCCTTTGGTTCAGTTCAGAAAACTCTAAGTTACTAAGAACCAAAAAAGTGGCTCACCATGAAAGGCATATGAGAATCCTCTGTTTTATGAGGGAAGACTGCGGGCTTGTGCTCACCCCGCTGTATGTATGCTTGTTCACTATTGAAATCAACATGTGCCTTATTGCGCAGATATGTAATTCACAGTTCTTCAATCGTACGAGCAGCCAAACGCAGATTTTATGCCTTAAAAACCGAAGACGACGATGATTCCAATTGTGGAGGTCTGCTTATTGTGGCGTTAGCTTGCGTCAAATTATGTCCACTAATTTTCTGCCTATCACTCAATTCATGTTCTGTTCACAATCTGCCTATCATTCACATTAACAAATAGAAAATGGTCTCAATTCGAATGAAATTGAGCTGGTACGCGACTATATCTCACAAAGGTGACCATAAAGCACCCCGTGGTTGTGGTATTGGGGATTGCTTGTATTTTTTAACACAAACGCCTTTGATGGGGCCCTGCAAAACTTTTTGAGCATGGTCAGAAAACAGTGCAGATCAGTCATAAGGCCCCCGACAACACGCGAGCCAAATATTATAGCGCAGCCTGCCGTCTGGAATTCACAATAAATTATCAATGTCAGTTAAAAAATTGCCTTCTATCCTCTTGACAAATGACAGTAAACACTGTGAAGTAACTCGTAGAAAGCCCATATATCAGTCATTGGCCAATTTGAACATGGCGCGCTCGGTCGTTTCAAAGATCGCCACGGGAGGCCGTGACTTGTCCATAAGTGTGCAAGCGATCACACTGAAAAAGCCACGCATTCGAAGAACAAAAAAATCTCAAGGTCACGAGGCGCGCGAAACGTAATCTCTTTGCCTCTGCTATCCCTCACTACTTACCTTCCAGCGCTTTTGTTGGGACGAGAGGACAGAAATTTGCTAAGGCACGTTCCCGGGCTAGTTGGTTGGGGGTTCATCATTGATAAGGGTATAGTGCACCACGACAAGGACACAAAAAGATGTAGACACACACATAGTGCTGTGTGTGTGTGTGTGTGTGTGTGTGTGTGTGTGTGTGTCTTTTAAAGACGATAGTCTTTCTTGGGGACCTTCCACTAAAAAATTTTGGTCTGTCTGTCTGTCCGTTTGTCTGTTTGTCTACCCTAACGATACCTCAAACGGCCCCAAACGGCCAACCCCATCCGCAGCGCCCACCAATATTGCTCAAGGTTTAGCGTTCATAGCTGTGCGATTGTCAAATAAAAAGCAGTTATTGGGCATATCTGAGGCGCCACAACAACGCTTTGATGTTTTTTATGTCTGCCTTTACACTAGAAGAGGCACACACAAGTAACTCAAATGAATGTAGCGTTTATCGCGCTGCGCTGACAGTGCAAAGCGATGCGCAAAAATGTGTTTCCAACGCTTTGCTACGACGTCACGGTGGTGGCACATGCCCGTCGCTTTGCGTTCTACATTTTATCACCTTCGAAACGGGTGTGCATATTTCTCCGCGGGCTGCACGCGTTCGTTTCCGAAGATAACTGCCAGATGGCTCTTGTGTCTAACGTGCCTCGATGCGCTCGTTCGCCTCCGCTACACGCTCAAGGCACTCTAACGCAGCGCCTCCAGAATACCATTCACCGATTTTCTTGCGCAGAACATCAAATAAACGTTTTGTTCACCCTCTCCAGACGCAAGACTATCGCCTTTTGACAAAATTTGCGGTGTAACATGCAGATTTGGAACCAATTTTTTTGTGTCCTTGTCGTGGTGCGCCATACCCATGTAAGAAAAGAGAGAATGCAATTGTACTTTGCGACAAATCTTCATAACTCGACCCGCACTGGAGTGATTCTAAAAATTTGTTTGGCGTTATACTCGTGAGGCAATAATCTTCCCAGTGAATTAATTTCGTGGTTACTTCAAAAAGTGTTTCAGGGCTCCTTTAATGTTTCGTACTCGTGTCCAACCGTCTGTGCCCTGCAATGGTGACAGCTGCGGAATCTCCCCCTCACACTCTGTCAACAACCTTGTGATGACACATTGGCTTATAGCAATAGTCTCGCCGCCATGGCTGAAACGGGCAAGTGGAATTTACTCTTCAAGTGGCGAAGGTGGCAGTGGTGACGGCACGCACAGCAGTCAGATCAAATGTGGGCGTGTTCTGAAGCTCGAACACGGTTTTCTGTTGGCTGTGGTGCTGTCGCCGCACTTTTCCTTCTCAAGTGTGACATTTAGATACCTATGTTAATCAAGAAAGCTAAGCAAAATGAAACAATTTTCAGTGTTGCTTGATTCATTTCGCAGAGAAAAGAGGACTTCCTTCAACTAATGATTGAAGCCCGCGAGGGCCGCCTATCCCAATGCGGCGACTGCACAGATGAACCTGGGAACGGCTTGAATGACGATGGTGCAGAAACCATGTGGAAGGGCACGACGAACGACAAAGGTCAGTCGGATAGAGTGCCTCGCTTCATATTGTAATATGTGGACTACCGTTTAACTCAGTGGGAAGTTTTGAAAAAGATGACGTTTCAGTAGGCTGTCCGAATTTCGTTACCTTGTGGTTATACAGGTGGAGGACTGGGGCCTTTATTGTTAAAACAAAAGTTATCCTTCCTTCGCGTCTTCCTTATCGTTCTTGTGCCGTTCGTGTCTTTCTTAAAAAAAGTAGGCTACTATAAAGAAACCAATGCTGCAGTTATATAAAACCCTGTTACCATTTTTGTGTCCTTATAACATATGCAGATTGTGCAGGAGCATAAAGAGAACGAAATAAGGATAAGGTTGGTTTGTGAATACGGGTCTTAGTCTTCCGTAATAACTGATGCATTTACTGAATCTATGAATTACAAACACTCGCAACTTAGTGATCCATTGCTTTCTATAATGAGGTAGAAAAGAAGCCAGGATCAAACTCTTTCTTCAACGACGACAAAAGAAAGCGTTAAATTTGGCCAAGGCTGGAAGAGAAAAATGTCATAATTTGGTTGATATATCGCAATACCTTTGAAAATAATTAATTTTGCCCATAGTGTTATGGAATACATCCTGCTTACGTGTATTTTGTTCATGTCGAAGTTTCAGACCGCTTACATATTCGGGCATCTGCATTAGAGCGCCGCGGGGAAAAAAAGAAGCCAACAACCCTTTATAATCGCTGTGTCTCCAAATTCTTTGGTATTCCATGCTGTTATCGACATTTCGACAATACAAAAGTTGTTGCAACAGCTTGATACAATTTGCAATTTCGTAATTTTTGACAACCTTGTATGTCGCAGTTGAGTAAGACACTTAGATCATTAGTCAAGGCGTGTGTGTTTTTCGTACGCATCGTGCCTCGCTTTAAAAGAAATTGGTTTTCGATCTACACTCGGAAGAAACAATTCGTATAAGCAGTTTTGAGAATACATTCCGAGAGAGTTTTGTGTGAACTAGAACCGTGGTTTAAGCGCTTCCCTGGCTGGTTCTTATCTCCGTGAAGTGATAGCCCCCAGTTTACTGGAAATAAACGTAATTAAGTGTATTAATTTTTTTCATCCAGGTAGACATAAGAATGATATAGTGAGCATGTGCATTGTACAGTGAATAAAACAAGCAGAATATAATACCTTGCCCCCCCCCCCCCTTCTGCCTCTATATGAACTGCTGTTCTGAAGGTAAACTCTTATAAATAGCCATTGCCGCATGTACATTCACCTGCAGAGAAGCTGTGCTGTTATAGATTTGCTCTTTCGACGAGAAACGTCATACAATGCCAACATCAAAATATTGATAATCTTTATGGTCACATCGCAGTTACTGCCTTACAGTTTGCGAAGTGCGTTCCAAGAGTAGCAACGAATTAAGGTTGCACGGCGGGCTTGTTGCTTATACATAGCGCTGGCTGTGTGTGTGT
>NW_027464588.1:505000-602500 GCF_043290135.1 Rhipicephalus microplus
TAACAGGTACTGGGTGTTCTACGTCCAGTGCTTGCAAGCCTTCAGTAGGCATCACGAACCACAATCTACAGTGGGACATGATGCGGCTGGAGTCCTGCGTTCACTACTATCGAACGGGGAAGTCTAGTTTAGGCTCACGTTTTTTATTTTCCCTTCTTTCTATCCCTTTTCATCCTTCAATCCGCTTCCCCCAGTGTAGGTTAGCAAACCAGACGCTCATATGTACAGCCTTACTGCCTTTCCTTCCTCTACCTCCTCCTCCATGTGTTGAATGGGTACTGGTATATTTTTACGCCTACTGGTACAGCTACCGCTGAAATAAAAGAAACACCGCGTGACATGCCAACTTGCCCGTCCATGCGCGCCTTGACTGCAGGGATTCCTAACGTTCCACGTCCAAACGACCTAACATTGGGCTGGGCGAGCCGTCACTGAAACAGTTTACTGACATGCTTTGGCCGCAAATAACACACACACAAAGTAAATAAACCGCTTGTGCTTCTTGTTGAGTGTTTCTTTACTTTGTGTGTGTGTTATTTGCGGCAAAAGAATGTCGGTAAGCAAGTACCAACTAGGCCGACAATCAGTATTGTCACTTAAACAGTGCAGTGACAAAGGTGGTGGTCGCGCCTTGACACACGCATTGCTTGTGGCAGCACAAGCAACAACGCCTCCACATGCTTATCGCTTCCATAAATCGAGGTGAGGGAAGAATACAGTTTGTATTCGAAACGTAATGAGCACTGCAATCACATCGCATAGGCGGCTTTGCCACGTGGTATAATTTTCTGCGTCGCGGGTACCTGCAGCAAGTAGAAAAAATACTGATACTTGATAGGAGTTAACAAACTGCCTAGTCGGACGCTTTTCGAGCCAACCTAAACTTGCATCATTGAAGTTTTTTGCACATCTTTGCTGCTTCCAGAGCTGGTGAAGTAACCTTCCCTAATTAACCGCGGAAACTTCTGCAACGCCTTTGTCGCCTTTTGGTTGGAAGATCGAAGGTCTCAGCCCTCAAAAATTGATATGGGGAAACATCCCAAAACCACCATATGATTATGAGAGACGACATTGTGGAGGGCTCCATAAATTTCGACTACCTGGGTTTTTTTTTAACTTGTTCCTAAGTCTGAGCAAACGGGTCTACAGCATTTTCGCATCCTTCTAAATTGCAGCTGCCGCAGCCAGCGTTAGAGTTCACGACCTGCGAGTTAGCAGCCGAGTACCCCAGCCAATAGTCCAGCGTGGCGGGCGATTGTTCTGTAAACGGCTGGCCGTCGAGGCGTACTAAAAGTGCTTAGAGCTGTTCTCTCTAGCAGTCCTGGGCTTAAGTGTGTGGGGATGCGTGTTTCTCAAAAAAATCTTTTCCTGCAGATTTTTTATACACTTTCTCATTTTCATTCATTCCTTTCTTTTCTGTTCCCCTTTACCCTTTCCTTATTGCAGGGTATCAAACCAAAGATTTTCTTCAGGTTAACGTCCGTGCCTTTTACTTAACCTTTCTCTCTCTCTTGCCTAAATGAGCAATTAGGCAGAAGTAAAAATTTTGTGAGTTACTACGTGCAGTAGTCAGCAACACGCATCTCTTATATTAGTCACAAAGTCCGTTAGCTTGTTTTTCAATTATGGCTAGCATTACAGCGGTGATAACGTGCATATATATTCGCAACGACAGCAACGACACTAAAGGTGCAGCCTATTTAGGAGTCATTTATCAGAAGCAACTCATTGCACTGGCTACTTAATTACGACAAGCGTTGAATAGATGGAGCTGTTTCCATAGAAAAGAGCTAGAAAAGAATTCGTGACAAAGTCCAAAGAGGTTAACCGAACAAGAAAATAGAGGTGTATCACTGAAAAGCCTAAATTAGGAAAAGAAAAACGTTTCAGGGCCTGGGCGTAAAAAGATACCAAGAAAACGAAGGCAGAGTTCTGCACTTAGAGCTATTATACTCCCTCAGTTGCATTAACTCACCCTGTTCCTGCTTGGCAGTTTGAGAACTGGGACTCAGACAGTTTTTTTTGTGATTGAATCACCTTAAATGACTCCTACATTAACTCGAACCTTTTACGAGCAAGTTTAGAACTATCCCCTGCTGTTGGGCAAAGTATAGTGAGCGCTGCAAATTTTACCCACACATGCCTTTTATCGTCTTTTGAAACGAAGCTCAAGCGTTTGATTCGAGCTTATCATTCATTCATGTTTCCCACGTTAGCTTCGTTATAGACGTGCATTAGGGCACATCTCCCTGGCTCTAACTGTCAAAGCAA
Source organism: Rhipicephalus microplus (assembly GCF_043290135.1). NCBI lineage: Eukaryota > Metazoa > Arthropoda > Arachnida > Ixodida > Ixodidae > Rhipicephalus > Rhipicephalus microplus. Next base: position 507,272 of record NW_027464588.1, read on the forward strand.
AAATGCACGTTTGGTTCAAGCTCATTCTTCGTTTTTTTTATATATATTCAACCTCGTTGTATGAAAGCCCATTAGGGCTTCACGACGGCCCTTTGCGACAGGGCATTGCGACAGGCTGTCATTGAACGTTGGATCACATGAAGGCTCTATTGCATTACGTCCATTACGTTACAACCAGCGGTGCCTCCCCTGACGTGCTGTGACAAGGCCTGGTTCTCTTCGAGCGGTATTAGAGCTGTCTGCAGCAGATACACAGAGCCAGAGTGTGTTGCTCCTTCTCTTACTCGATCGCTTGCATGGTGCCATGTTTATAGAGCGAGGAGTTCAATGTTAGAACCCTTTTCATGTAGAGAAATTGTCTTCTGATTGTCTTCTGATTTGGGGAACGACGACAAAAACTAACCTCAAAAATTTATATCTATTACAAAAACGAGCTGTGCGATTAATTGAACTTCTACCTTTTCGTTCGCACACAGCCCCTTTTTTCGAAAAACATAGACTGCTAGTCATTAATAATATCCGATATAAAAAATTAGCAATGATTATATATCGTGAAGTTAAATCTAATCGAATTGAATTTTTCAGGAAGTATCACGAGCGTAACCACAGTCATAATTTACGACATATTAGTTTCAAGAAAGACACGCTTCGTACAAATTACGGTACACAAAAACTAACTTACCAAATTCCCCACTTTCTTAATGAACACCCCACTGTGATGGCATTAATTGAACAAAGTTCCTCCATTTATGTTTTCAAAAAGAAGATACACACATTCCTTCTAAAAACTCAAACAGATTCTCATACCTCTTTCGATTCATTTTATTTTATGTAACTTTTATGTGCTGCTGTGACTTTATGAATTTTTTTTTTGCTTTTGTCTGCCTGTTTGTTGTGCGTAAATAGTCTCTTATTATTTCTTTATGTGCTAATTCATAATTGCTGTTCATTTCTTTGTTAATACTGGCTTGATGTAAAAAAAAAATTGTAAATGTTTTTTGATATTGTATGTATCTCAATTTCTCAATTTTTGTACTGCTATATATAACCTGTTTATGTATGTGTGTACATAGGGGGTTGGCGCTTTGTCAGGCTTTCTTTGCCTTTACGCCGATCCCCTAGGCAAACTGTGTACACGGGTTGTCTGAAATTAAATCAATAAAAAAAAAAAAAGAGCAGTGGCGTAGCCAGAGGGCGCCACAGCCAACACTTGACCCCCCCCCCCCATTTCTATTTTTTATTCTGCCATACCAAAAAAAAAACGGCGGAACAGGGTAATTAAACAATAGCCATTCAAGCACTCCGTGTGGAGGAGGACAAAACGTGCTGTTCCTTGTTTAATTCCAAGCCAGGATCTCTCCAATTGCGTTGTGTTGTATCTTTGTGTTGTACGTTTGCGTTGTGTTGTACGGGTACCATTTTTCGCGATCAAGGTAGAGTCCATTATAGTAAGGGTTGCAGCATAGTTTGTGACATAGTTCCCTCGGAACTGTGTCACGTTTGTCACGTTTTCTTGTTAAAATATTTTGCTGTATACTTGTATATATTAACATGTGTGGCGCGAGAAATAATGTCAATTGGTAGTCAGCGCTCGTGTCGCCTCTCTTTGCCTTCCATTCGCTTTTCTTTCAGCACTTTCATGCTTGCGCTGCAACCCTTATTATATTTAAATTTAACCAACTAGCCCAAATAGCCGTTCTTCATCAAGGTAGAGCTGGGTCTGACTTCTTGATGTTGGTCAACAATAATCACTGCTATACCAAACTAATTGGTATCGAATTTGTCACAAACATTCATAAAATCGTGATCTGGGAGCCGGGTCGTGGTGCGCTGATCACGATCGCCTTGCTACTTATGGGGCCTGGTCAGGAATAAAAGGTAAAAAAAAGCAGCACCTGAAATAGATCGAACCTAATTAGGATCGTCCCTGATCGCGTCAACAGTGCCCGCGTGACACCAGTATTAGAAATGCACGCTTAATACTTCGCCTTTGGTGAAGTTAGATTTAAATAACTGCTAAAGGTTTTTAAGGGTAGCAATTCGTGATGGAGTTCATACTGTATGTAGACCTGAAGAGTAACTAGTCTGAGTGTGCATGCACTCAGAGTAGGCGATTGCTTCGTCAGTTTTAGTTTCTGAACACTCGTGTGTTCATGGACCACCATATTATTTTCACATTACTTCACCTTAAGCAGCTTCACTGAAAAAAGTTGAACTTAAGAACGAGATACATGAACGTATAGCGTAAAGAAAACGCTACATGAGCTTTCACAGTGGCGAGAACGCGACGTCTATCACATGACATTATTGGAAGTGCATTTCGGGACATTAACAAATTGGCCTGGTTGGTGGTATCCCATTAGTTTTGTTAGAATTCAACCGCGAATTGGAGCACGTGACCCGCTGCAAGTGTCGTGACATGTACTGCTTCTGTAGTTCTCGTTTTGCGTCTTTTAATAACGTAACAAGATTTCTTGATCTGCTCATATAAACATTTGCCATCGAAGGTTCCTAGTATGTCGCCATAAACTTGCCTGGGCTTTGGCAGATGTGCGTGACTTGCCAAAATGCACTGCCGAGGCGGTAAGCGTGCGTTAGCCTCTGCGCGACCATCCAGAAAGGAAGTAGTTACCCCGACTACGCGAAAAGTCGATACGAGAGCACTGAAATGTCGTAGTCATAGTTATATTTGCTTGAAAGTATTTTCACTAGGTTTTCGTCGATAGATTACAAACTATACAGGCCTTAGAGGAGTATAGTTTACGTTTCGCGTCTGGTCACTTTATTCCGCTTAAAGCAACATATAAGCTTGTTCATCACTTTCTATGTATTTTGTACTCCATGAACAGAAACAGGAGGAATGCGTGTTTAGCGCGTGCCTCGTTCGGCCAAGAAGTCTCAGTAGATCGACTTGTTCTGTCACATAAAGCTTGCGCATAAAAAAAGACACACGTGTCGTACCACAGGTTGAAGTTTCGTAGTATGGTAATAAAATGAGTAATCAGCAGAAAAGAAATACGGAGGCTTTACAAGGCGAAAACATTTTGTGCAAGAACTCTTATTGTGGAGTTTTCGGACAATGGCTCAACGTTATTTAGAATTCGATTATGCAACTAATATATGGCAGCACTAGATAACATTCGTCACAACAGCTGCCATTAACCGAAATTAGCCAATATTTGGTCAGCTCAAATCAACATTAGCTACCGCTAAGCCACCACTGACCGTAATTTGATCTAGTTTCACCAGTATTAGCCAGAATAGCCAGTGGTAACCGACATTAGTCGTGATTCAGCCAACGTTTCATCTGAAGCATAGACTCGACCGACATTCCCCAACTATTCCTGGCAAGAAACCTGAATAAGTGACAAATGGCCGTCAGCCGCACATCACCATTGAAACGATGCGTACGTACCTCAGGCAACATGCTAGGAATCCTTCCCACCACTTGTCAAACCTCGCTATTGAGAGGCCCCGCACGAAATTTAGTGCAATTGTCTGTGCACATCGTGCGTCGTTTACGTCAGGTTTTACGCCTGCTGAGAAACTGTTGTATCCTCCGTGGTGCCTGACACTTCCGCAAGTACGCATTTCAATTCCAGGAATACAGAAAAAAATCAAATTTGCCTTCATCAGCCCTAAAACAATTGAGCTTGAACCTTCTGCACGAAATGTACAATAAAAACGTGCACATATACACTGATGGCTCAACCACAGCGTCTGGTTCTCGTGGTGCGGTGGTGATTCCAGCTAGAGGAATGACTCTGCGAATCAAGCTGTTACACGCCACTACGTCAACGGCGGCAGAACTTGCGGCTTTGCGTGGCGCCCTAGAGTACGTTAAATCTCAGAGACCGAGTAAATGGGCTGTGTTTTCAGACTCAAAACCAGCCCTACAGAGCATGCAGTAGGTCCTTCGACGAGGTTGCCATGAACAGTTAACTTACGAAGTTGTCAAGCTTCTGCACCACGTCACAGAAACAGGCCACGAGGTCAAGTTTCAGTGGCTTCCTGGCCATTGTGGGATCAGTGGCAATGATTCTGCAGACAACGCTGCTCGCACATCGCACCAACAAGAGCACATCCTTCCAATTCCTTTGTCAAGGAATGACGCTGCAAAGCAACTTCGTCACCTGGCACGTCACCTGGCAACACCCCAAGCATAAGACATACGAGACTCTACCAAATAAACCCTCGACTGGAACTTCGACCTCCATCCTTCGACCTTTGGTTGGGGGTTGCCTTCACAAAAGCATATAGAACCTTCATCGGATTGACCGACAATGCGGAATGCGACGTCTGCTGCGCCGAAGAAGACACGGACCATCTGATATGCCGTTGCCCTCGATTTGCCTCCGAAAGACAGAAGCTTTCGGACGCATTGCGACAATTGGACGATCGGCCACTCTCTATGCAGATGCTACTGGAACACCGTCTTCGCCTTTTGTCGGCTCAGAAAGTAGTCAAAGCTGTCTTGTGCTTTTTGAGGACTACAAGCCTACGTGACAACCTTTAACTTTTGTGTAGGGCCAGCGCTGGATACGCGCCAGCCGATAGACTGACAATCCTTTTTTTTTTCTCTCTTTCTCTTCTCTTTCCCCTCTCTCTCATCTTTATGTCCTCTTCCCATTCCCCCAGAGTAGGGTAGCAAACCGGGCATGTGCCTGGTTAACCTCCCCCTGCCTTCTCTATTGTTGTTCATCCCCCCCCCCCCCCCAGCCAACGTTAGACAGCACGTGCCTCTATTGTACGATTCCTCGTCGCGGCAACTGCACACACTGCCCTGATTTTTTCTACTGCAACAGGGCATTGCCTCGTTTATACCTACGTAGGTTGCAGTTTATCCCTGTGTACAAAACGCACGCACGCTTTTTTCAAGGTAAAAATAAATGTGAGAGTTATGACGCGTCGGAAGGGTCTACAAGTGTTACAGCCCATCTAACACGACGGCTTCGGTGATGTGTGCAGTTTTGACCGAGGACGAAGCCCTGGCCCAGTGCGTGCTGTTCTTCGTGGGCGGCCAGGAGACCACCGCGTCAATGGTGGCATTCGCTGCGCACCTGCTCGCCGTGCACCCCAAGGTGCAGGACAAACTGAGGCGAGAAGTGGACGCATGCATTGAGGTGAACGTAAGTGGAAGTTCGCGTGCGACCACCGCAGTTGTTCTCCGTGGAACCTGGCTAAATATAAAATGCTCTGGAACAGCGTGGAATAGTTCTTTATTGTTACCGGCTCACGAAAAATGCTAGTATAGGAGGCTTATTCTCGGGGGCCCCATAGCACGTGGCTGACATGCGACCACCTGTTCGAAATAGGATGCGCGTAAATTGCTTTACAGGAATAACGTGTAAAAAAAACAGCTCTGCGAGAAACAGTTTTACGCAGATGGTTCTAGCAGAAGTCTGCGTCACGAAAAATCAACGCCAATTTATCCAAACCGAATGTTGTACGAACTTCGAAGCATTGATGGATTCACCCGTGTATCTCATGTGTTTGTACAGAGTTTGTTTGCTCCATTGTGTCTCTTTTTGTTTCACCTGTATTTTCTTCTCCTTTCAGTTTATTTCTTGCGAGTTCCCTATTTATTTACGAATATTTTCTGTTTTACAGCTTCCTTTTTCACTGTTTCTCCACTGATCGCTGCTCCGAGCGCGGTGCGTGGAACTCCCGGCGCCGGCGCTGCGATGTGTTGTTTGTGTGTCATCTTAAAGAAGGCTTCACCACTGTAGCAATGAGTTGCAGTGTTTGTATTTCCCAAATCTCAAGTGCCCGCAGTACATAGAAGCTGCATACGGCCGTGCACGTGTGACTTAGGAAGGAAAATGGGGCTTTTAACCGAGATATAGCTTGTCTAGTCTACTCTTTATGAGATACTCACGAAAAGTGGGCAGCGCTGGAATCGCCAAGACAAAATAGCTGAATATATTTCAAGAGGACACTAATGTCAAATAAAAACTTACGTCAGAGTGAAAGCTCAATGTACAAAACGTGTAAAACCACACTTTTATCGACAGCAGTGCCCTACTTACTGAGAACTTAAGGTTAATGCACGAGAACACATGCCCCAATGATCTATTATGATGTACAGTGTGGCCAATCCCCCATGTGGGTATGGGCCAAGATCTCCTAGGAGACAAGAGAAGACAAGACAAGACATGCTCTACGCGTAGGACGTCCGCAAAATGATTCCGATAACATGAGAGGTGCCCCCTACAATTAATCTAGTAATCGAACTAGCTGCACTAAATAAAAGAGCTTCCGTGCATCAACAGACGTAATAAAATGCTGCTGGTTCGTTTTTGTTTGATTCATAAAAAAAACTGTACATTATTATGGGGAATGGTACGAGTGGTTGAAAAGTTCAATTTTCGCCTGGTTAAACTGGACAGGTCGTTCCATCTATCTAGCGGGAACCTGTTGAACCAAGCACGTCTCTCATCTCGCAGCCCAAGGCACTAAATAGTTCAATGGTTGTTGTTGCTAGTGTGGCTCCCTATACTTTCATTCTACTGCAACTAGTGTCGTCTGCAGCGCAGTGAAGCCGGGCAACATTGTGCACGCCAATGGTGACGTGAGACGTTCCGCTTGAGGTGGGTAATTCGAAGTGCGCTAACTCGATGTGGACCCCTGAAATGTGTTTTTATTTCAAAATAAGCATTTCCTCAGCACAAAAATAACACTAAAAGGTTTCTGGGCCCCTATTTCAAAAAAATCAACGTTGACCTAATAGTTGCCTTTGGTGTATCTTAAAGTGTATCCCACTTGTGAGAATGCTGTGCGTAATGCGACCTGACCTCTTGCAGGGAAGTGAGCCCAGCATGGACGCGGTGGCGAAGCTCAAGTACCTACATTGCGTCGTCTCCGAGACGCTGAGACTCTACCCAACAGCCCCAAGGTATATTGCAGCTTTTACGACCACAAGGACGTTTGAAAACTAATAAGTATACCCCATTTTTCGACCATTACCAATTGCCTCCATCTCAGATTCGCGTAATGCCCGATCCCTTACGCTGGTTATTGGAGTACCTGACTTTTTTACCTTAGTTGACTTTCTTTGGATGTAACTAAAAGCGTGCTCATATTGAGGCATCTGTCGGCATGTTATACCGCCAAGTCACATGAGCTGCCCCAAAGTTGTCACTAGCTGTTAAAAAAATACAAGTATCATCACACACAGATTATTCTGAAACTCTAGGATGATCACTGCATGTCTTAGTGAGCAACTTGTATCATTCGTGATGACCGTTAATGGTTTTGTGAGTTTTGGACATTGCTTGGGGACGTTAAACCTCGTCATCTAATATTATTAGTGGTGTGTTACGGCTTTTGTTAGCAATGACAGGATCATATCTCATAAATAAAGGGATGTATTTGTTGTGTACGCAGGCCTTCCTTCAGAACCCCTCTGGAGATAGACCAGTCAATTACTATTCTTGTTTTGTTTGTTTTTAATTTTTAAGGTATCTTCGGTATTACTAATACCTAATCCAACTCTTGTTACTTCTTGTTTGTACTATACATTGTTGTCGCACAGGTCCCGTTAATTAGGGAGGCGATCGCCGGGCTAAAACAAGGGCCGAAGTATCGGCCCCCCGAACCGCACCACGAAAGCGTGGACAATTTAGAAGTGGTCCTTTTTGGCGCGCCAGCGGACGCCGGCTGTGGCCCAAAGAACAAGTCAGAGCCGAGAGTTGATAAACAAACAAAATTATATTCTCAATAATGGCAGATCGAAAACAATACACAAGAATGCGCACTCCACAATAGTTGAGTACAATATGTCACCAAACAAACAACGTACTACACAGTACAATAAGCCACACTCGAAACAACGGACACAGACAACAATATGCACTACAATGCAGTCGCATGTATTGAACACCCAAGACACTTACAGACTAAAGAGATAGAAAACCTATTCAGTCCAAAGTTCTTGAAAGAAAAGCCTGGATGATACTCTTCCGAGAATCACTCACTCAAAGTCCAGCGTTGTTGTCGTTCCGCTGCCCTCGAAGTTTCTCTTCCAGGAAACCTCGCCGAAGTTTCTCTTCCAGGAAACCTCGCGTCTTCAATTGGCCACTCTCCAAGCTTCAAACTTCTTCGCCGGAAACACGTCGGCTTCACACACGCAGCTGTTGCCAAGCGTCTTCGCTCGATAGCGGTAAACACACACTCTTGCCTGTAGCTCGAGTCGTCACCCCTCAGGTGGAAATCATCTTCTTCTCCTGCTTTGTCTCCACGAACAAAACCTTCGCCGACTACACGGCGGAATCCCTACGCGCTCTGGTGCTAACTTCCGTCTTCTCCTCCGAAGTTTCTCTTTCAGGAAACCTCACGCTCCTGCTTTGTCCCTACGGACAAAACCTTCGCCGGCTACACGGCAGAATCCCTACGGGCTCTGGCGCTGACTTACGTCTTCTCCTGACCTCTCATCTCCGCTGCTCGGTTAAATACCTCCCGCGCGACATTCCAGAAAGTTCTCATCATTTCGTCGGCGCGATGTGCAGCGGAGGCTGGGAGAAGGCGCGAGACTGTACGATGGCCGACCTTGACAGATGACTCAACCCGGCATAACACGCCCCTTTCCTTCTAGAAATTTCCAGTGCTTGCTCGGCCGCCGTTGTGGGGTGAGGAGGTTCGTCGGCGAAGCCACGCTTCCGAGAGGAGAGGCTCGCGCGCCCGGGGAGCCTTTAGATGTTTGCTTTCTTTTTCTTTCTTTTTCGTTGACCTCGCGGCGTCACTCCGGCGGTTTGTCGCGAGAATTTGGCGGCGCGCCCTTTTTGAGCGCTCGTTCTGTGACAGTTGTATTACAGCGAAAGAAGTGACATCGCTTTCCGGGTCACGCGCAGTTGTTGTGGTCCGCCACCGCCGCCACTGTCGGTGTCCATAACTACATCACGCGAATTTAGAAAAAGAAAACCTTGCATCAATAACACAGTGGCACTTGAACCCGCGTCCGATGAGTGCCAGCCCGGTATTTTACCACTGAGCTACGTTGGTGCATGTGACTTGTTCGCAAACTTACTTTAGGCAGGCTTGACGTCAGGAAAACAATAGCGTTATTACGACTTATAAAGCGTTTTACAACAGCGAAAGAACAACGAGTCGTCGCAAAATGCAAATAGCGTAACGAGTGGCCCGTCCAATGCTTCAAACCATCACAAAAGCTTGCTCTTGTGGACCTAATAACTCTGGCGCATACCCATTTCTGCCATAATTCCTCATCGTCGTCAGCCACTGCATGTACAATTGGCACAAAATTTCTAGCAAGTGTTTAGCGGATACCACGCTTCTCAGAAGGATGACTAAAAATAGCATACCAAATGCCAGCCTGCTACCCAAAGTTTATTATTAATGTCCTAGTGGGTACCAAGCAATGGTGCTTGCAGTAGTTACCCGATTAGTGTTTTGAAAATGCTCTGAAATCCCGCTCTTCTAGCTTTTGCTGTGACTGTGCTGCGCCTATACTGCGCAGGCCCAGTGTTGTTTTTTTTACGATCTGGAACTAATGCGAAGCTACACACCGTATAATTTGCTCACTCTCTGTTATGACTTCACATACAGAACACACACACACACACACACACACACACACACACACACACACACACACACACATATATATATATATATATATATATATATATATATATATATATATATATATATATATATATATATATATATATATATATATATATATATATATATATATATATATATATATATATACGTGGAGAATCGAATAAGGTGTCGTGCAAGAAAAAGAAACGAAAGGGGATGAAGGGCTCGTAGTAGTTAGAAAATAGAAAACTATATATGAAAAAGAAACCTCTGCTTGAACATGACATTGCCAATAATTGTGTTATTAGTAAATTCAGGAGATACCTCTTAATTTTTATCAGTCAAGTCGTCAACGTGATTCTGGCTGCTCGGAACAAAATGTGATCACCCTCAGACAGCGCCTATAACGAAGTGAAATTCATTACTGCGGCTGACACAGAAAATACATCCTTCTTGCATCGAGATAAAAACACAAAAAACAAAAAGATGCGGCTGCTACGCACTGCACGTATACGAAGACCAGGGAAACGGTAGAGCTTGTGTCCCTCCTCTCCCCCGGCTTTCTCTACTTCTTGACATCAATTTCCTGTTCCACCCACTTGACATGCATTATTGGAATTTCGGGCATTTTGGTTACAACGCAGTTATGCATTATTGTGATTATCAATGTGCTGACACTTGATTGCGCGCAGCGTAGGAAACTGTGCTTTGAAAAATTAAGTCTCACAAGCAGTGGACATCAATAAAATTCGAACGGAACCTTTCAAGAAAACAGAACATGAACAAACACAAAAATTTGTTACAAAAAATCACAGCGTATCACTCCGTGGATATGCTGTGATTTTTTTAATAATGATAAGTGGGGCGAAGCTTCAAAGGTTTTATCGGCAAACCGTGAATAATCTGCTAGCCGCGTCTGTTCGTGCGTTCGTGCGTACCTGCATCTATCCGTCCATCTGTCCGTATGTATGTATGTATGTATGTATGTATGTATGTATGTATGTATGTATGTATGTATGTATGTATGTATGTATGTATGTATGTATGTATGTATGTATGTATGTATGTATGTATGTATGTATGTATGTACGTACGTACGTACGTACGTACGTATGTATGTATGTATGTATGTATGTATGTATGTATGTATGTATGTATGTATGTATGTATGTATGTATGTATGTATGTATGTATGTATGTATGTATGTCCATCCATCCATCCATCCATACATCTCTCTGTCTGTCGTCCATTTGTCCACATGTGTGTCTGTCTGTAGTTTTTCGTACATCCGTCCATCTAGTAAACACTCCAGCTACCGCCGTCTCGCATATTTTCATCATATATTCATCATACACGAGTAACGGCATCCAGCGGACATTATAAGGACTATAACGAGAGGCGGCTACTGCATACAGCAGACGCATGAACCACGCCGTAAAGGGGCCCTGCAACACTTTCAGAGCATGGTCACAAAACGCTGCCGATTGCTAGTGGAGGCTTGCGACATAATAATATAGTGAAGCACGTGGCCTGGAATTCACAATAAATTATCAGCTGAAAATAGCTTTCTCTTCTCTCGACAAATCACGGAAAGTGAGCCCAGTAAGCCCATTTATCGGCCATTGGCTGATTTCAACATGGCGTGCTCGGTTGTTACACAGGTCACCGCAAAAGGCCATCACTTGTCCACGCACGCGCGTGCGATGGCACTGAGAAAGCCGCGCATTCGAAGAAAAAAAAAATACTCAAGGTCACGAGGCGTGAGTGACGTTTTTGTTTGCTCCTCCTACCCCTCCCTGCTCAGCTTCCAGCGCTTTTATCGGGACGAGAAAAGAGAAAATGTGATTGCAGCGTGTGACAAATCTTTGCAACTCCACTCGTACTGAAAGAATCCTTAAAATTTTTGCGGCGTTAAACTTGAGGTAGTACGCTTTTCCAGTGAATTAACTCCATGGTTACTCAAAAAAGTGTTTCAGGGCCCCTTCAAGAGAACTGCGATGTTTTTTCGATTTTTCGGTATTCAGTGATATCAATAAAACTTGGAACATGTGCTCTCATCGGTACCCTGCTAAGTTGTGTCAAATTATACAACCGTAAGTCATTTAGTTTGTTTAGAAAGCAAGTTTTAAAATTGGTAGCTGATTTTGGAATCACACCTATAAACGCGGGCCACCCTGTGCAGGTGACGCAAGGGACTGCTTTTTTTTTTTTCAAAAACCCCGCCTCTACCAGCAGACGGAAGCAGCACATGCTTTCTTCTACGACGCGACGACAACGCGAGAACAGTTCAGTTTTGTAAGCTGCATGGATGCAGCGTGTTAGTCTTCGTTAACGTCGTGTCTTACAATTGGCCGTGAGCAGCGCTGCGATTATATTGACGTCACAGATAGGGCAGCAGTTGTGGAATACGGTAGCATCGCTTTCGCGAGATAGCAGCTGCAATCAACGTTAAACTTGTCATTCATAAGTTCAGACGAGCTATCAATGCTTCATTGCGCGTCGGATGACATCGCCGACTTGCTTTTCGCGCTATGTTTACACCCTGGCCAGCCGTGGCGGGCTGTAGCAGATCTCGTGAAGTCATCCGCGACCGATTCTCGTGACATCATCTCATACCCCCCACGGAGGTCGGAGCAGCTCCCGGTTTCGATTTTCGATCTGACGTGCTGTTTATTGCCTCATTAAAATGTTTGACGAGCGCCTGGACAAAACGGACTACCCTAGCTTTTAGAGAATTGTCAATACTAGTTTAAAGCAGCATTATCTCAGCATGATCGAAAATGCACCGGGGTTTCCATTTGAAGAGCGTCGTCCCTAAACTATTAGTATGCGCTTAGCATAAATTGTGAATGCTTTCGAGCACTATACATGACTACTATGGGAGAACCAGAAGCTGTCCCGTTAGCGTGAATTATGAACTGTATTTATAAAAAAAATTGTACACGATTCAAAGCACTCCGTAATATGCAATGAGAGGGCTGTAAGCAGCTCTCTCTCAGACACGGTAAAGACGCACGTCAGCACAGCTTATGACTCGATGTTCAGAAAAAAAAATGTTTAATGATTTAGACTGCTTCGTACTCTGCTATGGGAGAGCACAAATTCATCACATGGGTCTCACATGATGAGGCCAGCAAAGTTGGACCAGCAGGGAATCCTAGTGGATTAGTGATGTGTTAAAAAAAATGTTTGACGACTCAGAGTGCGATGTACTCTAATATGGGAGAGCATTGAGATATCCCAGTAAAATGGTATGCGCACAAGATATCTGTGTATTTCGAAAAAAAATGTGTATATTATAGAAAAATGTGTAGTACTATAGACGTATTCAAGGGCTTTACCAATTCAAGCAACGCTGCATGCTCCCTCTCGTCAGTGTGAGGCGCCTGTATGCAATAAACTTAAGCAGCTGTGTTCCCTCCTTAATGTGTAGGAGAAATATGTGATGCGATTTACTGCTGGAGGTAAGGTGGTCTGGTGTGATGACGTCCCGCAAGCTGCGTAGGTGGCGTCAATGGACCGCTTGTAGCCCAGAGCATGCCCATAAAGGGTGCTTTAGGTATGCTTACACTACGTCGCCTATGTTGCCATTGACCACATGTTGTGCCTCTGGAAAAAAAAAATGTTTGACACCAGTACCGCCAGTCCCGTCTGAGTAGCTCCTCTGCGCACAGCCTTAGTAATCGAAATGGGCAAGAAAATAATGTGAATGCCAATTTAGGAAAGTCACGAAAGTTTATTCCATCTAAATGCACAGGCCACGTGTTCAAGATCCCGGGTCCACAAGAACCTCCCAATGAAATAAATGAAATAATGGAAAAACCACTTAACTAATCGAAATCAATAGAACACTAAGCATCTTGTTTACTCCACCAGCAACATCGAGGGAATCCTAAATAAATTAATCAGACTTTCCTCTAGTCCGCCTCTTGACACATTTTTCTTTCGAGGCAGACATTGCATGAAAGCTTATTCTTTAGAAGCACGGAGCAACATATACACGTACAGCATTTATAGGATAAGAGTGTGTTAAACGTTGATCGTTGACCTCTCTTGCGCCATCGTCACCAGGCTTGAGCGGTCGGCGGTGGAAGACTGCGTGCTCGGCGAAACGGGAATCAAGATTCGCAAGGGCGGAATGGTCACCGTGCCTCTCTACGCACTGCATCGAGACCCAGAATTCTTCCCGGAGCCGGACACTTTCAAGCCCGAGAGGTAATCTCGCGTCATCTTACTGGCTGTTTCGAATACATAGAGCAACGTTGTGTTTCGGCAAGGACAAAGACGAGTAGCAAAAGGTTACATTATGATACATTTTGGGAAGAATTTACTGCCACGCAATAGATGAGGACTTACGAAAAAGACAAACGGGCGCAGTCTTGCATTGGCAGTTTATTGGTGAACCTTCTATGAGCTGTCACTTTCTGCTGGATGTTGTAGATATCTCGCTGGCAAATTATTGTCGTGAAGTGTGTGAAAGTTCTGGTTGATCTCGCCCAAGCGCTCCTCAACTGGCCTGGGTTTGTATTTGTAGTTCCTTTTCCCCAAGAAACTGATTTGTGAGGTCACGTTTGCTTTTCTTCTTTCCTGAAATCATCGAGCGTTGTTTGCGTTCTGAATTCTCGCCAAAATGTACTCAGATAAACTCGCTCAACTCTCTATACTCTTATGCGACATCAAGGATGTACGTGACCTCATTAAGGAAACACTAACCACTTCCCTTATGCTTCGCCTCAGTCGACTCGAAGGCGATGGCCTCCTTTTTCTTCTTTTTTGTTTTTTTTTCTGATTCTTCTGGGGTGATTGAATTAAGGCCAGCTTAAAGTTTCCTAAATATACCATGAATGGAACTCTGGCGCTAGTGTCCATGGTGGCTGCAATGCAAGGCACTTCAGCGTGTATGGGAGTGATGATTAGTACATGGATTTGCCTATATAGTCTTCGTACTTCACGATCCTTATTGCTTCGCGTGGCTTCAAGCTGCTTTGTTACGGAACAACATTCAGCAGTTCAGCCTCACCACCTTAATCACTTAGTTTTACCATTTCAAATCAGGTCACGAAGTGCAAAAGGGCAAACCAGCAATAAACGAAGTCACAAGTATGATTCGCCCATGTGATTACTAATACCAGGCAAAACCGTGTACTACAAATCATTGCCATGGTCGCTGAACAATAGCAGCGCCAGAGTCCCCTCTGGTTCATTTTAGAAAACTCCATGGATGCAACCACCATTTTCTCTCCACCCAACATGTTTCTGCGTAGCCTCCGGGATCAGTTGCAGCAGAAGCTTCCCGCGTCTCATTAAGTTTTGCATTGCCTCCGGGATGGCCCACCAATAACAAAGTGGCAGTGTCCTGCGAACAAGCCATTTCCCGGTGATGTCACAAACTTTGGAAGCCTAACACATCCTAAACCGTCTTGGGGGTGGCGTCATCACACGATATACAGATTGCTTTCATTATTCGTGTATGCTGACCGACAGGCAAGGATCGGCGGTGCCGCCGACGATACTTACACGTTTGATGAGGCATCTAAGGTATTCGCATTGACAAACACAATAGCTAAACCTTATTCAAAATGAAATGTCGTTCGTTCGGCTTAGATATGCCGTGCTTACGTCTGTTTTGTAAACGAAATGTTCGATGAGAGATGTTCTCATGTTTGTATTGTAATAAAGGAACACTAAAGGGGAAAGACGTTTTTCTCGTAGTAGTAAATTACCTTTTCCCAGTGCTCAAAGTGCGCCCTGCCGCGGTGGTCTAGTGGCTAAGGTACTCGGCTGCTGACCCGCCGGGCGCGGGTTCGAATCCCGGCTGCGGCGGCTGCATTTCCGATGGAGGCGGAAATGTTGTAGGCCCGTGTGCTCAGATTTGGGTGCACGTTAAAGAACCCCAGGTGGTCTAAATTTCCGGAGCCCTCCACTACGGCGTCTCTCATAATCATATAGTGGTTTTGAAACGTTAAACCCCACATATCAATCAATCAATCATCAATCAATCAACCAGTGCTCAAAGTACCTTTCACCACCTAAATGTCTGGTAGGCAAGTAATCACGCGAAGAAAATGCCGGTGGCGACGCCGCACTGAAGTTCCCACGCCAAAATGCCAGGATGTTGCAAACTTTGACGGCGCCTAGCAGGGTGTACTTAGCTCGTACTCTTTAAAAATTAACTACAATGTCCTAGGAGAGAGCTAGATGCCTTAGGTGCCAAGTTTCAAGCAGTATCAATTTCCAACTTGCAAAAATAATTAAAAAAAGACCACTCCGACCTTTGTAATGTGAAGGTGATGTTCATGAGCTATTTCCGCGCGAAATTTACACAAGAACAAGGTAACCAGTAACTTTAGCATTGTCACCAACACTATAATAGTTACATTGATGACAGTAGAGCTTTCAAAGAATAATTTATTTGTTATAAACTGATGTACTGTTTCTATTTTGTGTCTCTCACGTGAAAATCCCCAGGTGGTTGAAATTTCTGGAGCACTCCACTGCGGCGCCTCCCGTAACGATAATGTGGTTTTTGGACTGTCTGTACGCGAGATAAACTATAAATCCCAGCTATTGTTATATCTTGTGTCTCTTTGGAAAGAACGTGGTGCTGTGTGAGGAAAATAAAGGCGGAGTTTACCGTACTGCACTAAGTTTGAATACCCGACACGAAGGGGGAGGAGAGAAGCAATAGAAAAATGATGAATGAAGGAAGTATAAAGGACGGCAAGCTAATACACACGCAAACATAGCAGAGTTGACCACGCATACCAACGAGCTCACCCACTTCGAACTGTTGCAAAGCGTGGTTTGAATGTGAGTTTGTTTTATGATTATTTGTTATAGACACGCAAAAAACACGAAAACACACGATGAAAAATAAGAAAAAGAAACGAAATTAGTCATTGCTGGTATTTCGTCATGCATTTCGATTTCTTCGTGTGGTAATTGTTTCAGCACCATGATAATATGACCCTCGAACACTTACCATCTCTTGGAATCCATTCTGCCACTCTTATTCACCAGCGGTTATTTTGCCTTCCCACTACTTGCCTTCGCCATTCCCAGTCCTTCTGTCGTTGCTTTAGCACGCATTGGTCTCCAGACCCTGTTTTCATCTTGTGCCATAAGGTTACGTGTATAATTTTTTTTCTTTCGATGTCTCACAGCGTCGGCCTAAAATCGTTTAACGGAAACCTCCAGGTCGCCACTCTGGAGGAGAAGCTGGAGATAGGAAGCTAGGTGGGCAGATGAGATTATAGGCAGATATAACGGGGTCACATTGCAAGCACAACACTTGAATGATTGACGAAACTCGGAGGAAGTATTTGCCCTGAACTGGGCGTATTCAGGCTGCAGATCATTTTGGCCATTTGATTACTCATTTATACTGACTTTTTGTTTTGACAGGTTCAGCGAAGAAAACGTAGCCTCCATCATGCCTTATACGTACCTTCCTTTCGGAGCTGGACCCAGAAACTGTATCGGGATGCGACTCGGGCTCCACGCGATCAAGGTCGCCTTGCTGCACTCCGTTCACAAAGTGCGGTTTGTTCGGGCGGAAAAAACACAGGTGAAAATATCGAGAGTGCGAGTATCTGGCTTATTATGTGCAATGCCCCGATAATGAACCGCGACTTTTCATTGTTAGTGTTGTCGTTTTGGTTGTGTACGATTGAGTATATGAAGCTTGGTGACCCAATGAGCAAGGAGTGCTAATTCAGGGCATGGGGGTGGCAGGGAATAGGCCACTTTTTTTCTAGCCAACAAAAACGTGGTGGTAGAGACTAGGGAGTGGGGAGTGCAAAGGTCAGCCTCTCAGATTGACATAATACAAAGGCTGGGTGCTGCGACGAAACGTGGTCTCTGCTATAGGGGAACACCTATGCCATGAGTGTCACCGAGCCGCAACATAAGGGGGCCTTTACACAATGTTTCGCGTAAAGTTTTTAGCACTGTACACATTCGACTGGCTAAGCGATCAGGTCTGCCGATATGAAACAGTTACTCTCAGCTATCTCGACCACCATCAGAATCGCAATGTGCGAACTATGAGAGCTACTTCGACACTTGTACGAAGTGTTTTGGTTTATGCTTTGACGGAGAGAAATACGTAATGCGGCACCATACGTTGGGTTAAATTATTTCAATCGGGCCGAGATTCGGTACGAATGCCGCGAAGACTTTAAAGCCTATATAATTCAGAAGAATTAGTGACTCGTATGCCAGCCATGCATGTGTTTACGATCAGAGAAAGAATGCGTACAGGGGTCGCCATTGTCTTTGTCTAGGCCCTGAACATATATTTATTTTTGCGATAGCGAAGATATGAACAGTTTGGACTAGTTTTGCCCATTACCGTGATGCTTCGCATAAAGGTAAAATTGATAAAATTCTTCAGAACATCGTACGTTCTACCTGCGGCTAATGGCGTGCCAACGGGGGCGATGAGCCCGAACGCAGAGGACATCAAACCAGCCGGCCCATCTCCTTTGCTGGCAGGACACATGCGATAAGATCGTCCGCCTGTTTGAATAGTCGTTGAATGCTCAAACGGGCAGGAAACGCCGCGGCCATCTTTGAAGGGCCAGTAAAGAACCGTGAGGTTCAAAAATTGTAATAAAAAAGCAATATGTGCACTTTTGATTTGTGAACATACTGCCGCAATAATTTTGCAAATACGTGCTATATTAAGAAAGTTACCGAAAATAGAACATTGGTTTCAGCTGGTTTTAAACTTTCGCGTGCCCTCGCCACCCTTCTCCCTCACAGGGAAGGGAAGGCATGGCCTGTCATCGTGACTGGTTTAGACCAATCGACAAGCTGCGTGCAACGTCGTCGCCAATCGGCGAATTTCCATTACTGCGAGTGAAAGGAGGATCGGTCAGGCGCAGGAAAGGAGTGCGGTACCTGTTTTTCGAAATGGAAGGTCTTCGTCGCACGCAGCGCTGTATTATTCGCAAAACATGATCGCCTCGGTGCGCTTTACGAATTGCCGAGCTTCTTTGGAGGTGCGAAAAAAAAAAAGGCCCCATATCTCCATGTTCCACTGCAAATGTCGTTGTATTTTTTTTTCTGGAGAGAGTGAGCAAAACGTTTATTTGATGTTCTGCGCGAGAAAATCGTTGAATGGGATTCTGGAGGCATGCGCGCAGCGGAAGCGAACGAGTCCATCAAGGCACTCTACAGTGTGAGATATGAGCGCCATCTGGCAGTTACCTTGAAAAACTGAGAGATGGCCTCTGATATGGCAAGCGCACGGCGTGAGTGCCCATCTTGAAAGCCATAATTTGTCGAATACAAGGCGATGGGTAGGTGCCACCGCCGTGTCGTCTTAGCAAAGCGTAGGAAACACTTTCGTTTCGTGCACAGAATTGCATTGTCAGCGTAGCATGATAACCGTTACGGTCGTTAGAATTACTTATGTATGATTTCTCTGATATGAAGGAAAACACCACATAGTATTGGCGTGTTCATATTGTGCCTCAGATATATTGCCTCAGATATTATGTTTCAGATCGATTTATTCGGCAATCACACAAGTATGAAGACAGAAACCAGAGCAATATCGGTGGGCGCTGTGGATGCATGGTTGGAATTTAGCCATTGCGGGTATCGTTTCGGCGAACAAGCAGACAGACAAGAATTCTTCCGCTATGGTGGTTCAGCGGGACGGCTCAGTGCTCTCCCATAGTTGAGTACGAAGTACTCGAAATCGTTATACATTTTTTCTAAACACACAGATGTACCCCAAGAAAGACAATAGTCTTCAAAAACAGTCATTAAAAGACGCGAGGGGGTGGCTCGCACAACAACTGAGACCTTTGATTTTATCGGCGTGGCCGCCATCACCGGCGCGCGCGCTATCTCGCTATCTCAGCAGCCATTTGCGGGCGCCTGTTATACCCTTCAACCTTCTGCGCTCTCAACGCAAAGAGACAGTGAAAAGTCCCTGGAGTGGTCCTATTCTCTTGCCTCACAGTCTTGTAGAGTTTCGTGAGATCGGATCTAAATCAGTTAGATACCAGCCTCATTTCGTACGATATTAGAATTTGTTGTTATCGCATTCATTGATTTACCGTTGCAGTAAAATTGAGACTATTTATTTATCTATCTATTTATTTATTTATTTATTCATTCTTTTATTTCCTATTTATTTATTTGTTCGTTTATTTATCTCAAAAACTTCTATTTTCATCTGAGAGCATAGCAGGTAAAGGGCAATAAACGCGTTCCATGCTCTAGCAGAGTGTTACTTGGCTACTGATCTTACAAAAAAAAAAAATCAGAAACTTTTGAAGCAAGGATCGAAGACCCAAAAAGAAAAGAACTCCACACAATCCAAAAGGCAATACTGTGCACCCACAAGCGGATAATATCAAATTTAGTCGTACTACTAGCTACAACTATTCGCAGAGTGACAGAGGTTTCGAAGCGTATAATATGAAATCTTATACAAGGTTGACTTCAATTCGTCAACATACTCTGGTGTTACTTGTCTAGAATTAGGTTCCACTTTCGACAAGTTACTCTTTTGTGCAAGACGCTGTCAGTTCACATAAAGACAAGGTGCGGCAGCGAAACCTTTTTGTTAAGCGTTTCAATGCTTTCGCAAACTACGTAACACTTTCTTGTTTTTTCGTAAGCTTCCTAACTTTCTTTGTGCTTTTATGCAGGTCCCACTGAAAATGGCAACCGTGTTCGGAGCCGTCACTGCCGAAGATATGACTGTAGCAATTCGAAAGAGGATGCCATCAATTGCATAGTGACGAGAAAGCAAAAATCGTGAAGCCATGATGTCAGAAAAGATCTGTGTCCCATTCTATTTTCTGTGTGCTCGAAGACCACTAAAACTATGTTATCACACTTTCTATTTTGCGGTACAGATGCGCGGGGCTTGTACGACACACTTGTTCCTTTAAAAGAGAAAGTGTGTGCACATGCGCTTTCCCGAATTTGAATGAAAAGTTTATTGAAACTTCCAATGGTATTCTTTGCATAGAAATACACATGATCATTTTGTGTAGATTACCTTTAGTAACCAAAAAGTTATTATTCCGAAATTGCCGCGGCACTTGTAGAATACCGAAGGAGGAGCGAGGCGTTCAAAGCCACAAACATTAAAAATGTCGAAGTAGTCAATAAGCGCCAATATGGTATAGTTCTCCCTTGGTCAGCCAACTGTACCCAGTTCAGGCAGCAGTTGTTCCTGCATTTATTTTCCTGGTGCACTTCAGTGCAACAAGCACTTTCACAATAAAATACTCTATACATTAAAATTGAAAATAAACGCGGTCGCCGCATGCTTGACCAAACCGCTGTACGAC
The DNA here is from genome assembly GCF_043290135.1 of Rhipicephalus microplus. Classification (NCBI taxonomy): domain Eukaryota; kingdom Metazoa; phylum Arthropoda; class Arachnida; order Ixodida; family Ixodidae; genus Rhipicephalus; species Rhipicephalus microplus. Next base: position 528,158 of record NW_027464588.1, read on the forward strand.
TTACGCTTGCTTGCCGTGTTTTCACGCAGGCGTCTACAATGCACGCACTTCTGGTGAGCTTTTCTGCTTCTAGATCGCCCTTACTATGGCTACGCCCTGCCCGCAGAACCATATTTCACATGCTTCATCTTTTTCGTCGCATCGACTGGCGAAGTGACAGGGCCTGAACTCGTATCACGTCCTGCTTCTAGTTCACTGCCGCTTACTAATAAGCGAACGGAATAAGCACTGCAGAAAGGCGACGACGTCGATAAGCGAATGCCGTGCAAATGAATCTTTCGGTGCCGAGACACGCCAGTGGGAAGAGGAATGCGTTCACGCGTTCGCGCCTCAAGCTAGAAACCCTGCCTCTTAGTTTCCAGAAGTGCTCTGCTGTGGTGTAAGAATGACCCCAGGCGTACAAGTTACCGTAATACAAAGGCACTGTTTCTGCCCTTAAATGATCACGCTTGAAAAGAGTGAATAAAGAGTACCAGTGTTTATTATGGACATGTTGATGCTGTTGTAGCTCTGCGCTCCTCTTGTGCAGCTGCCCGCACAAGGGTAAAGCGGAGCCTCGCGGCTCAGCCAGTCTGACAGAACACTCTGGCCTTTGGCCTCGCTGGACACATCAGCCGCAATCCTCTCAGTCTCTCAACTCGCCAGCCGCCGTCACTCCATACTTCCCTTGCCTACATTTTAAATGCGAAGCATTTCTTAGCAAACTACGGTGACTTTGAGCGTATCTATCTATCTATCTATCTATCTATCTATCTATCTATCTATCTATCTATCTATCTATCTATCTATCTATCTATCTATCTATCTATCTATCTATCTATCTATCTATCTATCTATCTATCTATCTATCTATCTATCTATCTATCTATCTATCTATCTATCTATCTATCTATCTATCTATCTAGCCGTCTATGACTTATAGCTCTCCTGGCCGTTTCGTTAATGGTATCGGTACCAAACTTGGTATGTTATAACATGACTGCATGAAGAACATATTTGACTAGTCATAACAAGAAAGTCATGGCGTGTATGTCATGAGTGTCATGATTTACATTTCATGGTCCTGCATGTCTTGCGGTGGTTTCGTCCAAATGGCATGTTGCAAAACTGATATGGTATGAAATTATTGCATGGCGAACACAAGCGACATACTCTAACATGAAAATCTTGACATGCGTGTCATATAACAACATGATTACATGGCAAGCTTATGATGCGCTAGCAACCGTTTCGATAGCCTCACATGTATCAAACTCGGTATTACGCGAAGCGAACGGATGACATAGGTAAATGACACATAAAACATGATAATCATGACATGCGTGTCATGTAACATGACTACATGCAACACTCATGATGTGCTCGCGGCCGTTTCGCTAGCTTCACTGATACCAAATTTGGTATTACGGGACGTGAATGGATGACGAAGGTACGATACTGGTTCAAATATGATAAACAGAAGACGCGTGTTATGTGAGAACATGACTACATGCCACAGTCAAGGCGCCAATCAATTCTGACGTCACGCGGTGCGCGTGCTCAGCGGCGTTCATTTCGTCGGGTCACGCCGGCGTTGCCACGCCAGGCCTGTCCTGCCATATTATACTTGCAGGCGCGTACCGTGCTGTCTGCAATGATGCAGGCGCGTTTCAGCACGTCCAGCGTCCCTCCGTCACGAAAAGAGGGAGACGCAGTGTTGTCTGGGTAACGTATTGGTGCGAATTGCAGAATGTCGCACTTCGCGCCGGTTGCCGTCGGTTGCGCCGACGGACGGTGGTCGCGCCAGTCGCGCCTGGCGTCAGACTATAGAGTGCTCGTGTTTTGTTAACGTAGCGTCGCTGTGCACAGTGTGCGGGCGCCTCAACGTTACATTGGAGTATATTGGGCCCTTCATGATGCGCTCGCGGCTGTTTTGCAAGCTCCACATATATCAAATTTAGTGTTACGTAATGTCAATGGATGACGAAAGTATATGACTGGTGCAAACATGATAATCCTGACACGCGTGTCATGTTAAGAACATGACAACATACGATGTTCATAGCGTGCTCGCGGTCGTTTCGCTACCTTCACATATACTAAATATGGTACCACGGGATATGAATAGATGACGAAGGTAAACGACACATCCAAACATGATAATCATGGCACGGAGGTCATGTACGACATCACTTACCTCCCCCTCGTAACGTCGTACTGATTTTAAAGTGACATATCAACATTTCTCATTGGTGCTTCGCATATCATCGGTTCCTACTGTACGTGGGATCTGCCAACCTTTTGTAAAGATTACCCATGTGCTTTGTCAACGTGTATGTTAACTAATAGAGCTGCAACCACAGGCGTGTGCGAAGGGGGAGAGGGGGGCGAAACAGGGGCGCAAAACCAACTCCATACATTTACATTAAAGGGAGGGGGGCACGAGGTCAGCCCCATACACATGATATGATAGGGAGAGAATGGGGTTGTGACAAACCGGGTAGTCTGAACGAGAATGATCGATTGAATGTGTCGGATAATATACCAATGCTGGATGTTTCTTCAGACTGTGGGACATCTGTAGCTATGCTATTTGTTAGATTTATCTCTTCTGAATGCCCCTATAGAAGTCCGTTAAGGTTTAATATGTGGTAGACACATGTTTTGCATAAGTCGGATATATGTGGTCAAAAACGATTTCACGGTTTTGTTTTTCATTATACCAATAGAAGGGACTTCACTTAGTTTAACTTTTAATGGTCCAACAAGTTGATTGGTCTTTATTTGTTTCTCACTGCCTTGACACAACCCACCACGAGGGACGGCCATGAAACAGACAGTGCCTTATCTTTGAAATGAAATTGTTTTACCAGCCGAATACGTTTAGATAGGGGTGTTTTAACAAAAAACAGATGGGTAAAACCTGGAACAAAAATAGAATAAATGTACGAAAAGAAAAAGAAAAAAACCAAGAATCTAATATGGTTGGAAATGAAGTTAATTCGTGAGTTTAATATTCTATTCTTTCTGCTTCCCTTAGAACATCGCATGCGGCTTTTGCAACCGTTCCTGTGGCTAAAGCCCTTTTCAGTTGCTCCAAAGGCAAGAACCACCGGAAGGGATAAACCTAAAGCCTACCTACGGAGGGGTTCTTCTAACAGTCTTTTCTTTTGATTCTTTAGTAACCTACATGTTGCCCAGAATTGTGCAGGAATTCATTCTCATTGCAGAGGAGGCATAAGGAAGACTGTGCCGGACCAGACCTGTGTATAGGTAAAATTACAGTGCAGGGACATGGCATCGTAGTCTTGTAAATGATATATCTGCCCTTCTATAGGAGTGGCATCAATTTTATAAGCGTACTTAAGACTATTAAACTCAGCTGTTGACAAGCGAAACTTTTCAAAATTATCTGATGTGAGAAATTTTTCAAATCACGTGATTGCGAAAAATTCTACGCCGACAATATAGAAATTGTGAGGCCATTATGTGAAGCCACTGCAAGCGCATCTGCATATTCGTTGAGGGTTAAGCCTTTATGTCTTGGTACCCATACTTAGTGACAGAGGTGTAAATGTCTTGGGGAAAGGGCATAAAACAATAAAAGCATTTGACAGATTAGGTGCCGTTAATGAATTACACACAGGCAGGCACTCTGTAAGTTAATGGAGTACACACAGGCAGACATCTATTGTGGATAGAGACAATTTCCGTAATGCTAAGGTAAGTAATTCCCCGTGATAAATAGGTGTAAAATCAATTAAACGAATAAAAAACACAAGTGCAACACTGAACATGCAACTCCATTTCCTGCCTTTTCACCACAAACTGAACAAGTGCTCGTACGTTATGCCATTCTTCGTCATTCTTTGAAGCGTGGTACTCGCTACACATTTGCAAAGAACTTGAGCATTTTTTCAATGTTGTGGCTGATGACGATGAAGAATTACGCCTGAGGTTTTTGTAATGAGTTGGCGCGTTCTATCACCCACTTGTTACGCAATTCGCGTTGTGTCACGCCTGCTAGTTTTTTTGTTGTTAGAAAACACATTATTGCTCAATTTGTAACGCGATTCCTTCCCCGACATGAAGCCTTCCTAGGGTCCGTTTGCAACAAAGTTTTAAAAACAGGCGTGGCTCAGTGGTGGAATACTGAACTGACACAAAGAAGACTGAGGCTCAGGTCCTATTGCTTCCTCGTTGTTGTTTATTTACGCAGTTTTTTTATTTTGCTCGACAATGGTAACAGACACCAGTGGCGGCTGCGGACAACTACGACGTTAAAAATTACCCTTGTTGTGATCTCAAAACAGCTTTTGCAGTAAAACATTTGTACTCGTCTGCAACCACTCATGCCTCGTATTTTACGGCGCTATATCAAAATGTGCGGAGAAGAAAACTAATTACGTCAGACATTGGTGTTAAAGAGAATTGATGCAATCATTGAACAATGTAATACTAAGGCTAACACACTTACGACTGGACTCACTCGAACAGACTCAGTGTGAGCCATGAGTTTGAGTGTGAGTGAGTCCGGGCGGGCAATATTTTGGTGAGTTCGAATCCAAGTCAGCATTAAGCACAAAATATTTTTCATGAGTGAGTCCTTGTGAGTCTGTGTGTGTAAAGCCAACCAATTTTGCTGACCTATGCTCCAGGCATATTATTAAAATGAAGTTCCGGAGCATCAGTTCATTTTTTTTAGCGTTTGCTGAGTGACACGTGTGGAAGACGTGAAGTAAGTTGTATAGCTTTTGGTAATATTCAGCTGCTCCGCTAACCCCGTTCCAGTGGCACGCAATAAAGCGTCTCCGAGGTCGCGGGGAAAGATGACGCAGCTGCTGCAGGGTTCACGCAAAAGAACCTTTATTTCGATTGCCACCGAAGTGTATACGCGCACGCCATTCCCTCGTGTTCGCATCACCAGACCATGTCCAGTCACTGTTTGAACGTCGCTTCCCCTCGCGACGCTGCTGGCACTGTTTTCAGAGAGCGGCAGCGTCGGCAACGGGACTTGTATTATCGAAAGAACAACTGACTGACGTGAAGTCCCTTTTAATCTGACTCAGCACTGACAGGAGTCGCACGCACGCCGTAAGAACCGTAAATGTCGCCACTCAAGACGTCGATGGTGCCTGTGACAGTAGCCCTCTCGATCACGCTATTTGTTTCGCAAGTTTTCGTAGCAGGTCAAACGAAGTCGCCCCCAAAGTCAATCAAAGATGCGTGCGCTCAGGAGAAGCCTATAATGTGGAAAAATGGACTACGATATGTGGAACGTAAGTATGGGTTCTGAACATTGTATTTGTGAAAGTGTTTCGTCAATAGGGAGACAAAAAAAAACAGTTCATTTTTTTACATTTCTGGCTAAAGGGAAAGCTGCTGCGTAGTGCTCATTCCCACAGTGAAATAAGTTTCATAATGGAAGTTCACAGCAACAGCTCGGGAAACTTCAGAACAGTTTGTTTTATAATATTAGTGCACTGCATTTTTAAGATTATTGCGACCATGTGAGCCTCTTTAAGCACCGACAGCACTAGCGTACGCCGCCGAATACACCTCATACGTTGCTTCTTCATTGAGTTTGCCTCTGTAGCTTCTAGTAATGCACGTGTGCTGCATTCATAAATTTACCGGGTGCTGAAGCTCGTTGTCTTCCAGTGGGGTTTTCTGGGCAGATATTCATCACGAGTATATTTTTTTAAGCAGCTGATGCATGGTGATTCTGCGACAGAGCTATATTTAACCAAATTATTATCAGTAAGGTTTCATTAGCTTACTTAATATACTAAACTAATATCTTTCAACAGCAAGAAAATATCACAAGTCTTGTTTTTCTTCAGCATAGGTTTAACGAGAAATAATACCAAATATCTTCAGAGTGCAGGCGTTTCTTTTGAACACACGGAGGAGTGAACATGAAAATCACTTTATGATAGAGTAGGGGTTTTCAGCTACTGATGTTTCGAGGACGCCTTGTGGGCTGGAGCGAGTGAGGAGGGGCCTTTTGTAGTGATAAAAGAGGGGGGGGGGGATGGAGGTCATACCTTAACACATCATAAAGCGTGAAATATGTGTCTTTTATTTCGTCCTTGCTAAGAACGGTTAAACTGATGTGCCACGTCAATTCGGTCTCACCAGCTTGCCAATATGTTGTGCAGTCTGCAGCACCATTGAACCTGTTTCTAGATACGTTTGCCCTTCAAATATACAAGCATAGAAAACGCATGCTGGCGTTCATGTGTACTAGAAAACTGCGACAAAATCTTTACAGCCATATCACGGCGAAGCAGCACGTAAGTCAGCTCCACCGCAATGTTGTGAATGTTATGCGAAAAAGCTCAACAAAAATAAAAATGACTTGAAGAAGGTAAAACAAAAATTAGCTATGCCATAATGCAGGATTATTATGCGGTGAATGATAACAAGAAGCAGAAGACGTTGTCACGTTGCCTACAAAAAAGGTGTCTTTTGTAGTGTTAGCTACACCGGCTGAGCCAAAACGGTTTCGCGTGCACATACAAGAGCTGTGCGGAGCATGCGCGAGGAGCAGTGGCAGTGCACGCCTCGCCAGTCTGTACGTTCCATAGACGCGGCAGGTACAATCTGATCGTACCTCGTGGTTTGTGCACCTCGATACATGCCGCTCTATTTGGTCACGTCTGCCGCTGTGCTGCGTACACATCGCGAGGCGTTAGCCAATATGGCATAGCCATGGAAAACTAGAGCGAAATTGCTGCTCAGCGGCGCAGAAGAGCGGAGAAGCTTAACTCGCCGGATCCCGAAACAGTTACCTGGCAATTAGCGGTGGAGTGTAGGAAGAACGAACAGAAGAATGCTGAACGTGCAGCGGAGACACCAGAACAAAGGGAGGAACATATAGCAAAGTGGCGTCACCAGGAGGCAGACTGACTGACTACACGGTCAAACTTGTGCGATTCGGATCTTCGAGACTGACTTCGTGAACAATCCGTTTCGATATGTGCGTGGCGTGCGTGACAGACTGTGGCACATAAAACACTTGACGCCGGTTATTAGTGCCCCGCGTGAAACACTGAGCTTAAAAGGGCCCCCTTAGCTCACGCTACATATATTCCGGCAATACTCACATGTTACATGTGACAAGGGTCACATGTTACACGTTGCTGCATTTAGCGCGCGCGCACCATAGAGGATGCGGTGCTCTCTGTTCTTGGAACAATGCGCAGAATGGTTCATTGACGGCTGAGAGTCGTTCAGGCATGTGCATTGCCCACCGGAGCCGGCGTGTGAGGTGTCACGCAGTTCGACACGACAATTAAGGTGATACCAGATGACCACAATGGCTTGCGGTAGCCACGTGATCGTTCTGGAGCCAGTGGTGTAAGTACAGGTGACAACGCGCTCCCACTAGCCGAATGGTACTTCGGGAGGGAAAGGCGTTTCTAAAAAAGAACCCTCATTGTGCCACAAGAAAGAGTGTTGTGGCTACGTCCCCATTAGGTACGTTGACCTCGGTAGGGGTGGGTGGCACTTTTGAAGCGGGTGTATGTGATTGGATTGACAATTTCGGAGCAATAACCATGTCTAGAAGTCTGGGGTAAAGTGACCCTTCAGTATGAGCCAGAATACAGACTCGGCACTAAATATTCATCATGGAATTTATGTAAGTAAACCACCATTAGGTTTCAGTTTCGTCCCCTCATCTGCCTCTGTATCTTCTTGCTGGGTTCCGCTGATTGCATAGGTTGGTCAAGACAACGCATAAAAAATAGTGGCTCCGGCCAAGCTTGTCGTAGACAATGGTGACCAGCCACTCGCGGCGCGTACAGGTGCGAGAAGCGTCAGCCGAGGCCACGGTCTTGATATATATGAATGCATAGGTTACACCGTGGTCGAGGCCTCGTGTGATAAGATTAGTTTGCCGTTCCGGCGCCCGGGGGCGTCAATGTTGCAAGGAAATAAATACGGCGCACATGACCAGCCAGTCAGTGTGGAACCCGCCAACGTACGTGTGTGTGATTCGGTCCAGCGACTGGCATGTCCCAGGACTATCCGGTTATCACAAGTGGCGACGAGGTCGACTGACGAACCGGACGGGCACAGCACAATCACACGTCGTCATGCCTGTCGTCGGTAAGCTGGATCCGTTCGACCCGAGTACATCAGAGTGGGCGGAATACCGTGAGCGGGCCGAGCTGTACCTCATCGCCAACGACATCCCGAGCGACAAGCAGACAGCCGTATTTGTGACATGCTGCGGTCCAGAGACTTATTCTCTGCAACGTGGCCTCCTAGCACCAAGCAGGCCCGCCCAAGCAGGACTGACCGAAATTTTTACCACACTTGGCAAGCACTACGCCCCTCGCGTATCAGAAGTAGTGGCAAGTTTCAAGTTTTTCTCAAGGCATCGAAAAGAGGGGGAGACCGTAAGTGACTACATTGCCTCGCTGAAAAAATTAGCCGAAGACTGTAATTTCGCAACATTTCGAGAGCGCATGTTGCGCGACCAGATAGTCAGCGGAATCAATGACGTAACCATGCAAACACGGCTGCTGGAAACGACGTGTTTAACCTTCGAAACTGCAAAGGACACCGTCGTAGCTATGGAGGCTGCGCGTAAAGATTCACGCACATTGAGCTGTCAGCAAGCACAGCTACTATCTCACGAAGCTCCGGAGCAAGCGAACGTTGTCACCTCGGGGAAAAATGATAGCTGTTGCTTCCGTTGCGGGGGAGGTCATTCTGCGCGTCGGTGTAAGCACGGCAGCACGATCTGTCAACTGCCGCCAAAAAGGGCACCTTGCAAGAGTTTGCAGAGTTCGGCCGGGAAGTATAAATTTCGACCGGAGCCAGTCTAGTCGCGTGAACAACCTGGGCGACCTGCCTGTCTCTGCTGAAGAGCCTGAAGTTTTCGACTTGTGGACGCTTCACACAGCTAGTTCGGAGCCAATGCGCATAGCGGTTGAAGTTAATGGCATAATGCTCGATATGGAGTTGGACAACGGCGCTAGTGTGTCGACCATTGATGATGGCAAGTTTGCCGAGCTTTTTCCGTCGGTGCCGTTGGAGCCATCGAGTGTGCAGCTGAGAAGTTTTTTCGGTGACATGAAACGCATCCAGGGAAAGCTGGAAGCAATGGTCAAACTTGGCGACAAGGAGCGCCAGCTACCACTATTTGTCGTGAAAGAGGCGTGTCCTACGCTGTTTGGACGAAGCTGGATGAAGGCCTTCAAGCTAGGCATCGCTCAGACGGAGGGAGTCAACGTCGTGAAGTCTATGGAAGACCTGGTAAGCCAATATCACGAAGTTTTTTCGGAGCAGCTTGGCACGTTTCATGGCGTTACAGCGTCTATATCCGTACAAAATGGTGCTAAGCCACGTTTTGTCAAGGCACGTCCGATACCATTTTCTTTGCGCGATAGGGTTTTTGAAGAACTACAGAGGATGGAACGAGAAGGCGTTATCAAACCGGTGAAAACTTCTCAGTGGGCCGCGCCCCTCGTTCCTGTATTGAAGCGCGACGCCAGGGTTCGGGTCTGCGGCGATTTTAAGACTACCATAAACCCGGTGACAGCCGTCGAGTCCTACCCTATTCCTAGGATTGAGGAACTTTTTGCGCGACTTACAGGGGGCAAGAAGCTCACAAAGCTTGACTTGCAAGATGCCTACCAGCAGGTTCCACTCGATGAGGAGTGCCAAGAGCTAGTCACCATTAACACTCCAAAGGGGTTATACCAATTCACAAGGCTGCCGCTCGGGGTTTCATCAGCTCCGGCTATATTTCAGCGAGAGATGGGAAATCTGTTGCACGACCTTGACCATGTCGTAGTGTACTTTGATGACATTCTGGTCACAGGAACCAGTGACAAAGAGCATTGGGAAAATTTGGGCCGAGTGTTGGATCGCCTGAAGACCGCGGGACGGCGGCTGAAGTTATCCAAATGCGAATTCATGAAACCAGAAGTCCAGTACTTGGGCCATATCATTAGTGCGGCTGGGCTGCGTCCAAACCCGGCTAATACTGAAGCAGTGCTAGAAGCCCCCGCACCCCGATTGATTGATTTGTGGGGTTTAACGTCCAAAAACCACTATTTGATTATGAGAGACGCCGTAGTGGAGGGCTCCGGAAATTTTGACCTCCTGGGGTTCCTTAACGTGCACCCAAATCTGAGTACACGGGCCTACATCATTTCCGCCTCCATCGGAAATGCAGCCGCCACAGCCGGGATTTGATCCCACGACCTGCGGGTCAGCAGCTGAGCGGTCAAGGAACTTCAGAGTTACTTCGGGTTGGTTAATTTTTACAGAAGGTTTTTGCCGAACCTTTCTGCCGTATTACACCCGCTCAATAGTTTGTTGGCGTCGGGAACACCATGGCGCTGGGAAACTGATGAAAACAGGCATTTCAGAGAAGCAAGGAGCTATTGGCCTCTGCTGCTGTATTGGCCCACTTTGACCCAGGAAAGACAACTGTGCTTTTCACTGATGCATCTCCCTTCGGGATTGGAGCAGTACTGGCGCAACGAGAGTCATCTGGAGAAGAGCGCCCCATTGGTTTTGCCTCCCGCAGCCTGGCAACCGCGGAGAAAAACTACAGCCAATTAGATAAGGAGGCATTGAGCCTTGTATTTGGCGTTACAAAGTTCAGGCAGTACTTGTGGGGCCGGCAATTCGAAGCCGTCACAGATCACAAACCGCTGCTCGGCCTGCTCGCAGCAGACAAACCAGTTCCCGAATGCTGTTCTCCGAGAGTGATAAGGTGGGCCTTGCTGTTGTCGTGGCACAGTTACGACCTGAAGTATAGGCCAGGTTCACAAATTGCACATGCCGATGGGTTAAGCCGGCTATTTCTGCCAACTGCCGAATTTGTTGTTGACTGCCCTGCCGAAGCGTTAATGCTGGAAGGAGTATACCCAGGGGTGCTGTCGTCAAATGCTATTGCGGCAGCCACCTCCAGAGACCCGGTGCTGTCACAAGTAAGAGCAGCGTTGTGGTCAGGCTGCCAGATAAACCTAGGGTCAGAGGGAAGACCCTACGAGACGCGCTTTCATGAGATGAGCGTACAAGGGAACTGTCTATTGTGGGGCAACAGAGTCATTGTACCAAAATCCTTGCAAAAGGAAGTCCTCCAGCTGCTGCATGAGAGTCATCCAGGACTGTCCAAAATGAAGGCAGTTGCGCGTAGCCATGTGTGGTGGCCTGCCTGGATAACGATATAGCGATAACCATTCAAAGGTGCCGTATTTGCCAGGAGCATCAAAGAATGTCACGACCAGTGCCTGTCATGCCCTGGCCGTTCCCCGAGAAACCGTGGTCACGGCTGCATGTGGACTATGCCGGTCCTTACAGGAACACCTATTGTTTTATCGCAGTCCATGCGTTTTCGAAGTGGATTAAAGTGTTCCCGGTCTCTACACCCTCGGCTGAAGCAACTATTTCCTGCATGCGCATTATGTTCGCAAACCAAGGCCTTCCAGATGTGGTCGCATCGTATATTGGGCCAGCATTTACCAGTGAAATTTACTCCACATTCCTCAAGAAAAACGGGGTGAGGCGAATGCTGGTGCCGCGTATCATCCAGCGTCAAACGGTGCTGCAGAGCGGGCCGTGCAGACTGTCAAAAACAAGTTGCGGAAGGCTGGCCCTGGAGATTATCGCACTAAAATTGCCCGCATGCTCCTGACATACAGGTCAACGCCTCACGAGGTCACGGGTTGCTGTCCGTCGGAGCTGTTGTTGGGGCGGAAGCTGAGGACTGCGTTGGACCTGCTACACCCAGACCTCAGGACCAAGGTGCTACAGGAGCAACTTAAGCAGAAAATCAGATGCGACCAAGGAACAAGACCCAGGGTTTTGGGCCACCCGGGTGACCAGGTGTTCGCAAGGAACTTCCGTCCAGGACCTGCGTGGCTCCCTGCAGTCGTCACCGAACAACGCACTTCGTCCATGGATGTTCTATTGGAAGATGGACGACGGTTAACTCGACATCTAGATCACATCCGCCAAGCCCCTGAGGAACTGATTGCAGACAACCAAAAGTCAGGCAGCCCAGTATCTACCGGTCTTGCTCCGAGCTTGGACGTGGGTCAGACGCAGCTAACTGGTCTTGCTCCAGGCTTGGACATAGGTCAGAGGCAGCTATCTCCGGATCGTCTTCACGACACAGAGTCTAGGCAAGATCCCAGGGAAGACGTGGCGAGGGAACCGGAACTTGCTGTCACAGCACCCAGTACTCCTGTCCTGCGTCGAAGTACCAGAATTCGACGACCAGTATCGCGCTACGCACCTTAAACAAGGGTTTGCAACCATTAATAAAGAGGGGAGGGATGTGATAAGATTAGTTTGCCGTTCCGGCGCCCGGGGGCGTCGATGTTGCAAGGAAATAAATACGTCGCACATGACCAGCCAGTCAGTGTGGAACCCGCCAACGTGTGTGTGTGTGATTCGGTCCAGCGACCGGCATGGCCCAGGACTATCCGGTTATTACACCTGGCTTTCATGAAGCGAATGTTTTCTGTTTTTTATCGTTTGCCTGCTCGTCCTCACTGAGGGCTCCGACCAACCTCTGATCCTGTGCCTACGACGTGTAGGAAGGCCAAAATATGTATCTAAGCTTTGAGATTTTTCCAAGTTCTGCAATACTGTGTGCCATATTGCCCAAAACAAAGTAGTCAGATAGTAATCTAGTCTGAAAGCTGTTGTCATCATCTTATTTTCAAACATTACAGAGTTTCCGAGCACTGCACGAGACAACATACTCAAGTGCCTATCGACGACTGTGGCAGCAGCGAAGCAGGTGAGTCTACGAAAAGAATTGTATCGTAATCGACATAGGAAATATTGCGATAAAGAACGGCCGTATGCAAAATGGTGTCGCTTTCTCGAAGGACGAAGTCATATATACCACAAAAACAAATTAGAATGTTGTAAAAACTAAGACTAACAGCTAACCTCCTTGCGATCTGATGTGGCTTAACTCCACGAAAAGCTGGACACAAAAAAAAATAAGGCTGCTTCATAGAGCAAGAGCATTCTCGTGTAGTCTACACCTTTAGCGCGATGAAGTGGTAAGAGCACAACACCTACAAGAGTAGGTTTGCTGCATGAAGCGAACGTCAGCGTGCACGAACACGCCCTTTTGGTCAAAGCCCGCCGCTGATGCTCAAGCAGCGCAGCTCCTGTTCCCTTTACTACACAACTAGTCGTACTCTGTTCTGAAAACAGCGAAAGATCGCACAAAGGATGCATTATATAGACACAAACAAAAAAACTCAAATAGTTCATCCTCCCGCCATACGATTTGGTATACGCTAAAGTAAAACGTGCCCTTACAGAGGTAATTGAATTGGCCGCGACACATGGATAGCGTGCTCGTCATCTGTTACTGCAGACCGAGAGGTGGGTGGTTGAAGCGTCCGTTCGATGCCATTTGAAGGAACTTTTCTTCTTTGACTTCTGATTGTGTACACTTTTTGATGTCATTTCCGTCACGGAGACACATCACTTAATTTGTGGTGTAAGCAGACAAAAACACTTTTGTGTTAAAAATAAAACAACGATTTATTACTGGTGATGTTTAGGTGTGTTTGTAATGATCGATGGGTGATGAAATGAACCCTTCTTTGTGTTGTTTAACAATTCGAAGATGTGCAGTGGAAGTTGTACGTTATCTTTAATGGTCGCTCAGTTATATCATTGTAATCGGATGTATTAACGTTTTCTGATATTTTACAACGCCATCGGTTATTTCGTAAAACAACTATGGGGAAGCTTTTATATGTAGCATGTTCGCTTTTATGAAAAAGTTCAATTTTTACTTGAAATAAGACAAGCGGCTGAATAACTTCGTACTTCTGGATTGATACATCCAGACGAGCATTTGAAAGGATCACTTGTACAAAACATCAGTTTTCTCTGCCCATTTGAAGCTGGCAAGTCACTCATAACAACGTTTAAAAAGCATTGTGCCCAGATATGCTTATACCAAACAAGGCCCAAAGGTAAATCACAATTACACAGAAACATTGAATAATTACCATTTCATCAGAACTTCCCTGAAACAATAGCAGCTGGGTTGAGTTTTGAATACAGGACCAAAAGGGTTTTGAATCTCATAGTTGCTAAGAACGCAACTTTGCATTTGTCCCTCAATCACTTATAAGATCACGTTCAAGGTTTACTGCATTTTATAGGGACGTGTGCCTGAAGAAAAATGCAAGACCAAGCGTGCTTTTATCACTGCCAGAAGTTTGTGAGCACTTGCTTACGAATGTGCCATGAAATATAATTCATTTATTGAATTAATAAAGCGAAAGCTTTTGATGTCTCATGCTCGCGGTGGTCCATCCATGCTCTGGAACAGTGGCAGCAGTGGCATCTTCTCTTCCCACTCTCTCTGCTGTCCCGTGATGGTACAGTGGCGCATAGCAACACTCACACTGTCACAGCTGTGGTCTAGATCTCCCCCTTACACTCTCTCACTGATCACGAGATTGCTGAGGGTGAATGCTGAACAAAGAAAAAGACATCGCACCGCCTGTCGAATGGCCACAGGCTTACGCCAAAGATACTTTGGAATTTGCAAAATTTGCAGAGTGTCCCACAAATTTATTTCTTTGTTGTGTTGTGTTCTACAGGTGCTAAAAGCCGAGCTATACGCAAAATCTTAAACAGAAGAGTCTGTTGAGTCAGTTGGTCTCGCACAGAAGCTACTACATTAAGCGTGAATAGTTTAACGTGGACACAAGAACAAAACACAGTGGTTGAGTACGAGTGCTAAATATTGAAGGGACCCTGCGCCACTTTTTAAGGAAGGTCAGGAAGCACTGCCAAGCAGTGATCGGGGCTCCTAAGAACACGTTAGCCAAACGTTGTAGCATGGCGCACCGCCTATAGCTTACAGCTAGCAATGATCCCAGTCATTTGGCAAGTGATGCCATACGTCAAAGTTACCATGCCTTGAACCCAAACTTCATGGTAGTTGCTTGATTAGACCTCCGTGAGCCGCAGAGTCACAGAGGCCAAATGGCGGATGCCGCCAAGTGTCCACACGAGCTTTCGGCGTCACACTGAAAGTAAGGCGAGTGCTGGAAGAAAACAAAAAATGACAGCATATCCACGGAGTGAATGATGGAGAGTGGAGCGAAGCTGGGTCCGCACACCACTGCCGCACCGCGTCAGCCTCCCGTTCTCGTACGCCGGGATATTGTCGGCGACGCCACGCTGCTTTACCGCACACTTCTGCCTCGCGCACACGCACATCAGGGTTCCATCTTCGAGCGCGAGCCGCCGCCGCCACCCTGCGTGCACGCCGCTCTGCAGCCTTGTTCATCCGCCAACCTACTGAAATGCGCGTGCGCCGCCAAAACAGCTTTTAATTTATTACACCGTGCCCCCTACAGTACGGCGCCGCCGACGAACACGCGAGCGCTAACGGCTTTGTGTGACGCCATTCCTATTTTCTCTCGCGCTCGCACATCGGTGCTCCGTCCTCGAGCGCGAGCCGCCGCCGCCTTGCGCGTATCATACTTTTTATCGGCAAACCGTGAATCATCCGCTGGCCGCGTCTGTCTGTCGGCTGTTGGCCTGTCTGGATGGCCGGACGACATGGATGGCCGGACGCAGGGACGGCCGGACAGACGTGCACATTGACGGATGCACGAATGTACGGATGGACTCACGAATAAATGGATGGACGCACTGACGAATGTACGGACAGACGCATAGATGAACGGAGAGAACAGACGCACGAACGGATGGACTCATGGACGAACTCATGGATGGACGGATGGATGCAGAGATGAACGGACGAGAGGATGAATGGACGCTTGAATGCATGCATGAATGGATGCACGAACAGACGGACGGACAGATGAACACACGGATGGACGCACGAGAGGATGCACGAGAGGACGCACGGATGAACGGACTCACGGATGAACAATGGACGCATGGATGGATGGGTGGACGCACCAATGGATGGAAGCAAGAACGAACGCACGGAATGACAGACGCTTCGCCCCACTCATGATCATTCCCTCAATAGATATGCTGTTATTTTTATTATTTATCGTAGTACAATTAACGTCCTCTAGTATCGTACCATTGGCATTTCAGCGTATATGCATTTCATTATATGTACAACTACCGCCCGAAGTAACGCTCAGCTCACGCCTTAAGGAGCTTCCTCAAAACTAACAGCATATCCACGGAGTGCATGATGATGAGTGGGGCGAAGCATCCGTCAGCCAGTCCGTCCGTGTGTGCGGCTGTCCGTCCGTCCACGTGTCCGTGCATTCGTGCGTCCGCCCATCCTTCCGTATTTCCGTATATCAATGCATTCATCCATGCGTCCATCCATGCATCTGTCAATCCATGCGTCATCTGTGCGTCCATCCATTCATCTGTTCGTGCATCTGTCTGTCTGTCCGTCCGTGCGTCTCTCCATTCATCCATCGATCCAGTGTACACTCAAAGTACCGCCATCTCGCATATTTTCATCATATATTCATCATATAGAAGTACCACCATCCAGCGAACATTCCAAGGACTAATGCCTAGTTCACACTCAAACATCCGCTTTTTACAGCGACCGAAATTCCCCTGCCGCCGAAACGCAGCGTCGTTCGCACTGGACGCGCCCCGCGCCGCCGAATATGCCATCTACTACGGGGCGAACGCGGGATGGATGCGCTGTCACCCGGTTGTTGTCACGGCTCGCAAACGCTACTACGCTATCCGGTGGTGTATACTTCGATGATTCTCTTATGCAAGAAGCAAGAAAAGACAGTACTGCTTACATTGCTGGCAAGTGGTTGTCTTGTAATGCACGAAGAGCAGAAAAACCACCGACGCCAGCGGCGTTGGTGGGTTCGTTTTGCTCTGCAAGACCGCAACAAGCTCGGTCCCTCTTCAACGAAATATGGACGCGAAGTAGGCATAGAGTAGGTTAAACTCCCGTTGGCTTCAACATTCAGTTACGTGCACTGCGGCATAACAAGTGAGTAGGGCTTGGCCGCCATTTTTCAAAATTCCTTGACTAGCACTCCTATTGGTCTGCGGTGAGCGATTCGGCGGCAGACGCCGCAAAAATCGGTCCGAGAGCGATCGGCGCGGAGAGGGCCCTTTCGGCGGATCTCACCGCCGCCGAACCGGATTCGGAGCACTTTCGGCGGCCGGAATGCTCAGTGTGAACGCGGCCTAAACGAGAGGTGGCACGGCCGGACTAGAGGAGCGGCACGCGCATACTTTCTTATGGCTTGCGCTTCGTGTCTAGTTCCCACTTTTAGATGCGGAGCATCTAATACTCGAGGGTTGTAGTGCGGCGCCGTCCGCAAGCTTCCTCCTCCTCCTTCCACCATCTGTGCATCCCTTCCTCTTCTACACACCGCGCGCGCTTCACTCCTCCACCATCTGTGCACCCTTCCTCCTCTACACACCGCGTGCGCTTCTCCTCTTCACGAACATTCGCTAGGTGTATAATGTAGCGCGCATGCGCTGTAACGCTTCGAGAACATCGGCAGCTGACGCGTGCGCATGCGCCGTCGCGCTTCGAGAACACCGGCAGCTGACGCGCGCGCATGCGCCGTTGCGCTTCTCCCCCTTCTCGAACATTCGACAGCTGACGCGCGCATGCACCGTCACCCACCATCTGTGCCGCGCGCGCTTCTCCCCTTCGAGAACATTCTACAATTCTCCTGATTCTCCAGCGGACGCGCATGCGCCGTCGCGCTTCGAGAACATTCAACAGCTGACAGTGCATGCGCCGTCGCGCTGTATATATACTCAAGGTCGGCGCTCGCTCGCTCAGTTGCCGCTCGTCGGTTGGTTTGTACGGCGCGTCGACGTCCAAGGTCGCGGTGAAATGAATGCCAACGAATCCACAAACACAATGATCGACGTCCCTTCGACTAGCGCCGCCCTTTCGCATACGTGTGTACGTGTTCACTCATTTACCACCCCCTCCTACAACCACGTTAACCAATTTAGCCATCGACCCAAGTAAGTCGCAATTTAACACCCCATTTCACAACCACGTTAACCAATTTAGCCATCGACCCAAGTAAGTCGCACTTTAACACCTCGTTAACCAATTATATGCTCCGCATCCTCCTCAGTGTTCCCCCGAGGGAAGCTGCGGGCAATTTTTTTACCGCCTCTCATACATGGTCCTGCAGCCAAACCATCGCTATACCTTGCTAAAAGGGAGGAGCTTATGCCCAGCGAGTTTAACGTGGCAGCCGTTTCTGGTCACATAGTGCTCAAAGTCCGTCTTTGTCATACTAGATTTGTTTAGTAATCATCAAATTCAAGTAAAATTTTATTGGAAATTTAGTCACGGATATTCGTCTCTGTAGGTTATTTCAACACAAACAACCATCTTTTTATATATTATTTTATATATTTTATAATATTTTACATATTGTTACAGCGTCTGTGACGCTGTAGCTGCTCTCAGCCTTGGTAAGTGTGCGACTAGCGAATGCCACGACGTATTCCTGATGGCCCCGCCGCGGTGGTCTAGTGGCTTAGGTACTCGGCTGCTGACCCGCAGGTCGCGGGTTCGATTCCCGGCTGCGGCGGCTGCATTTCCGGTGGAGGCGGAAATGTTGTAGGCCCGTGTACTCAGATTTGGGTGCACGTTAAAGAACCCCAGGTGGTCAAAATTTCCGGAGTCCTCCACTACGGCGTCTCTCATAATCAAATGGTGGTTTTGGGACGTTAAACCCCACAAATCAATCAACGTATTCCTGATGTTCCGGTTTACGCTGTGCGAGCACAGAACCCAGGCCTACACCACTGGCGTCGGTGTGGATTTCAGTTGGAGCTTCAGGATCAAAATGGCGTAGAAAGGGTGGCGTCGTGAGAAGCCCTCGCAAGGTGGTGAAAGCCTCGTCGCAGGCAGGGGACCACGATAAGAGGTCTTTACAGCTGCTGAGAAGTTGCGTGAGAGGTGATATAACAGATGCGAAGTTTCGGACGAATCGCCGGAAATACGAATACAAGCCGATGAAACTTCGAAGTTCTTTGATGGTGGCAGGTTTAGAAAACGCCGTAACAGCTCGCAATTTCTCGGGATCCGGCAGGGTGCCTTCCTTGGAAACAACGTGGCCCAAAATGTTCAGTTGACGCATGGCCAATCGACATTTTTTGAGGTTTAATTGCAAACCGGCGTTAGTTAAGCAAGTAAGGACGTGCTGAAGGTGACGTAAGTGTGTGTCTAAGTTAGGGGCGAAGATCACGATATCATCGAGGTAATACAAGCATATCTTCCATTTTAGTCCGCGCAGGATGTTGTCCATCATTCGTTCGAACGTTGCAGGTGCATTGCAAAGTCCGAAGGGCATGACGGTGAATTCATATAAGCCGTCTGGCGTGACAAAAGCGGTTTTGGGGCGATCGGCCTCCGCCATAGGCACCTGCCAGTAGCCTGACCGCAAGTCTAGCGAGGAAAAGAACTCGGCACCCTGCAAACTGTCCAAAGCATCGTCAATGCGTGGTAGTGGATAGACATGCTTCAGCGTGATCTTGTTCAATCGCCAGAAATCGACACAGAAACGAATAGAAGCGTCTTTCTTATTGACGAGAACCACCGGAGACGCCCATGGGCTCTGTGAAGGTCGAATGACGCCTCTGCGAAGCATGTCGTCTACTTGGTCAGTAATGACGCGGCGTTCTGTAGCGGATACGCGATATGGTCGTTGTCGCAGCGGTGAGTGGGACCCAGTGTTGATGCGGTGTTCTACTGCTAAGACACGGCCGAGAGATGTTTGTTCAACGTCGAAAGAATGGCGGTAGCTCTCAAGAATGGTGAGGAGTTGTGAACGCTGCGAAGATGTCAAATCTGCAGCGATGAATGGTTGGAATATGTTTGCCGACGTTGAGTCAGGCGCTGAGACGACAGCCAGTTCACAGACGGGGGTAGAAGGCACCTCATCGGGGACGGATATAATTCTGGAAGAACTGATTGTCTCGACGTGGCCAAGGCACTCGTGACAAAGTAGGGATAAAGACGACGACTCATGATTATAAATTGGCATTGTGGTTGAGCCTTCTACAAGATCGAGAGCAGCAAAAGGCAGGGGGAGGGCTCTTCGGGCGACGAATATTGGAGATGGTGTGAAGAAGACCGTGCCGTCGGATATGGCGCTGCATGAAACTAGCACGAACGCAAAAGAGCATGGAGGGATGTAGGTGTCATCACTAACGACAAGTTTAGCGGCAAACTGGGTGTCGACGGACGCTTGGTCATCCAGTGAGCAAATTTCAACCTCAGCCCTAGCACAGTCGATTACGGCGTTATGACGCGACAAAAAGTCCCATCCCAAAATAATATTATGGGAGCATGATGGAAGAACCACGAACTCTATCGTATACAGAACGTCCTGAATTGTCACGCGGGCTGTACATACTGCGGTTGGTTGAATAGGTTGAGCACTGGCTGTGCGAAGCGATAATCCGGAGAAAGGCGGCGTAACCTTACGAATTGAGCGACGAAATCCAGAATCTATAACAGAAACAGCTGCACCGGTATCTACAAGAGCGACAGTAGGGATATTTTCGACGAACACATCAATAACATTGGTAGGTGACAAATGAGGACTCGGGCAAACCGAAACTTGCGCAGTTCTTGTCTCAGGAACTGCGTCGTCTAGTTTTCCTCCTCGTTAAGCGCGGGCCGTCGACGCATAGGAGAAGGCGAGCGGCGGCGTGGGGAGGGCGAGCGAAGACGTCCCGATCGAGGGCGGTGGTCGACCTGGTAGCGGGCGGGCATTGGAGTGAAGGAACCGTATCGCGCGTTGGGGTCAAGCGGGAAGAAAGGCTCACGGCGGTTTTCATTGGTGATATGCTTCAGGCGGCGGCAATACCTTGCGAAGTGTCCGGGGTATCGACAAGCGTAACATATCGGGCGAATGTCGAGGGTGCGCCACGGGTTGGCGGTGTTAGTGCTGGTCCAGTGAACTGGAGGTGGCGGATAGCTCCCGCGAGGCTGGAACGGAGGCGTAGGCGCCTTGCGAGTTGGCGTGGCTGCAGCCGCGGCGTAGGTGAGAGGAGCAGCCACAAGATTAGGCTCGCGAGCAGCTGGTAAGGCCTCGGCGACCTCTCCTTGAATGACGTCACGTAGAGACGATGGTAAAGTTGTGGTAGCTTCTGGTGTGAAAGGCACCAAGGAAAGCTGTCGTGAAACTTCATCGCGGACAAATGCTTTTATTTCGGCTATTAGTGACGCGTGGTCATGACCACTGATCACACTAGACAGCGATGCCAAATCGTGCGCTGGAGAATGTCTTGTCAGAGCTCGCTGCTTCCGCAATTCATCGTAGCTTTGGCAGAGGCTAATTACGTCGTTAACAGTGGTCGGGCTTTTCGCCAAGAGCATTTGAAAAGCGTCGTCGTCAATCCCTTTGAGGATGTGCTTACAATTTTCAGCTTCCGTCATTTCGGCGTTCACGCGTCTGCACAAATCAACGACGTCTTCTATGTAACTTGTGAAGGTTTCACCCGTTTCTTGTGCGCGTGTGCGTAAACATTGCTCGGCACGAAGTTTTCGGACGGCAGGTCAATCGAAGATGATGATGATGAAAAACATTTATTATAAAAGAGAGAGGTACGGGGCCAAAGCATGACCCCGCTACATGGTCGGCGTCCTTAGTTCGGGACACCGCATGACGAGGCCCCTACTCGCGCCCGTCTCACCAGAGCCCGTTGAGACTCTAGTGATGAGCAGTTGAGGAGGGCAGTCTCCCATGCCTCTCAGGAAGGGGTAGGGGAAGGGGGTAGGTGGGGATTTTTCGGAGATGCCCATACCATGTGGAAGATATCACACGTCTCCCCACAGTGTGGGCACCGCCCATCTGTGTTCACATCGAAATGTTTTAGGATTGCAGGACAGAGTAGAGTACCTGTCTGCAGGCGCCTTAGAGTTCGCTCTTCCGCCTTACTCAGCCCCTTTGCAGGAGCCGGGTAAAGGCGGTGAGTGTCGCGATAATAGGTTAGAATTTCTTTGAACCGCAGTAGCGGTGTATTGGCCTCCGAGTCATAAGAGCCAAGGTGAGGAGCCCGGTGGGTAAGCGCTCGGGCGGCCGCGTCAGCAGCCTCATTACCTCGTAAGCCCTGATGGCCAGGAGCCCATACGATGCGTTTCGGGGCTGGATCAGCGGGAGCCCGTTTTAGAATTTGGCTGGCTAGGGGGGATATCTCTCCTACCAAGTAATGAGTACATGCTTTCCGGGAGTCCGTGATGATAACTTTCGAGTTGGGGTCCGCAGCAGCAAGCGCTATCGCGACTTCCTCAGCGCGCTCTGGATTTTGTGCTCGGAACGAGAGCCCATTGACATGCTTTTCCCGGTGAACTACAGAGGCCGTGTAAAATCCCGTGGGCGAAGGCCCTGCTATATCTACGTAGAATACACCAGGTCGGGAGCCGTGTTGCCTCTCAAGCGTCCGAGCCCGCGCCTGTCTTCTGCTTTCGTGCGTGTGCTTATCCATGTTACTGGGGAGTGGAGCGACCGAGAGCATATGCCGCCACAGTTCCGGAATACGCTCCGCCTCCTCTGCAGTGCAAGTGTGCTGTATATGTAAGCGGTTTAGCAGGCGGCGCCCGGGAGCCGTCTGCACGAGCCGCGTATATTGATTCATAAGGTGGGCCTCCCGCAACTCCTGGTAGGAGTTGAGCACACCTAACGCCTTCAGTTTGGCGTTGGAAGTGGCCACCGGGAGATCCAGAGCTCGTTTAGTAGCCTTACGAATGATGGCATCAATTCTTTCGTCTTCTTGCTTGTTAGTGCGAAGGTATGGGACGGCGTAGAGGATCCGGCTAGTCACGAAGGCATGCGCGAGCCGAAGCGCGTCCCTGCCCCGCAGACCACCCCGCTTGTTGGAAACGCGGTGGATCATGCGCCCTACCTGTTCGCCTATTCTCTTGAGTTTCGCTATAGTGGAGTCCGGTCTGAGTCTGTGGTGAATGAGCAGGCCCAGAATCCGGAGCTCCTCCACCTCTCTGATGGGAACCCCAGACAGGGAGATGTGTATGGCTGAGTTATCTCTTGGCTTCGCTCTAATGTGCAGAAGCTCTGATTTGTTTGGAGCACATTGGAGTCCACAATCGTTGGCATACGCCTCGACTATGGATGCGGCCTGCTGAAGGCGTTCCTGCATTTCACCAAGCCTCCCTTCAGTGGTCCAGATTGTAATATCGTCGGCATATACTGCGTGTTGTGTGCCTTCCACCCTGGCCAATTCGCTTGGAAGGCGCATCATAGCAATGTTGAAAAGGAGCGGTGATAACACTGCTCCCTGTGGGGTACCCCGTGTTCCCATAATGTACGGGCCATATTCCTCGTCCTCGATCCGAAGAAGTGCCTGGCGTTTAGAGAGAAAATCTCTGACATATGCGAAGGCCTTAGCCCCGCAATCGGTGGAGCTCATGTTAGCCAGGATGCTGCTGTGTTTAACATTGTCGAAAGCCCCCTTCCGATCAAAGGCGAGGATGGCTTTATCATTGTGTTGCATACTTATGGGCTGTATGACGGCCCTATGGAGCTGGAGAAGGACGTCCTGTGCAGACATGTGTGGGCGAAACCCTAACATGGTGTCTGCAAAGAAGCCCTGGCCTTCAAGGTATGGGGAGAGGCGATGCCGTACCATCGTCTCCATAAGCTTGCCCGCGCACGAAGTCAGTGATATGGGCCTCAGATTTTCCGTATTCACGGCCTTGCCTGCTTTGGGGTCAATCGAAGACTGATACAATCGACGTTTTAAATTGCGGCCACGTTCGGACGTCTGCCTCGTGATTTCTAAGCCAAAGGCTGGCTACACCCGCGAGGTAGAACGACACGCGTGTCAACTTGTCCGCGTCCGTCCATCTGTTTAAAGCGCTCACCCGTTCGAAAGTCGAGAGCCAATCTTCAACGTCGTTGTCATCTGTTCCACTGAAGATTGGAGGCTCCTGCTGAGGAACACTGCCTGGACAGGTGGCCGGAAGAGATGGAAGCGTCTGCTGATCGGCGTCCGGCATAGCAGAAGGTAGCCGTCGAGAACGGAGTTCCAGGATGGTAGCGGGAAGGTGTAAGAGACGGTACCCAGCACCTCCACCAATTATAAAGGAGATTTATTAAGCAGAAAGGTTGATGCTTGGAAGGCTCGGAAGGCGATGCACCAGCCGCAATTTCCGAGCTCGAGCCGCTGCTGCACACTCGATGCTGCTGCCTCGGCGCCGGAGTACTTCCTCTTCTTTACAATATGATTAATGTGTGCGGGTTTCCTCCTCAATTCAAATGAGTGCGCGCGTGCCGCTCTTCTAATCCGGTCATGGAGGTGGCTACCTGCTACTATGACGACGACTACTACTTCTACTACTACATACATCGCGGACGCACGATCCACGGCATAAGGAGATTCGCCCCAAAAAGGAATGTCATCAAGGTCATGCTGCGAGCTGACGAATGGACACACCCTTTGGAACCCACATCTTCACAACCCTGAGTAGCTTTTTTTAGGGTGCTTGACGTTATACGAAAGGAGAGCGAAAGCGTTTGAAGCGTACACGACAAATCCGTGCAACTTCAGCCGTACTTTGTAGATTCCAAATGTTCTAGGGCAGTTTATTCGTGATGCAATGAGCTCTCTTGATGAAGCCCCTTGATTACTCAGATATGTGTTGTTTTGATTGATATGTGGGGTTTAACGTCCCGAAACCACCATATTATGAGAGACGCCTTGGTGGAGGGCTCTGGAGCTTTCGACTACCTGGGGTTCGATAACGTGCACGCAAACCTGAGCACACGGGCCAACAACATTTCCGCCTCCATCGGAAATGCAGCTGCCGCAGCCGGGATTCCATATCATGACCTGCGGGTCAGCAGCCGAGTACCGTAGCCACTACACCGCCACGGCGGGGCAGATAGGTGTTGTATGGCCTTTAACTGCTCCACAGCGAAGTACTTTGCCTCTATTTTATAAAGACCATGCTGGAGGTGCCGCCACTTTGTAAGTCAACAAGAAACCAGGAAGTGAACTTGAAAGTCATGTAAATTGTATAAATTTACTTAATTGCTTGCTTTTTGTCATGAGCCGGGTGATGGCAACCAATTTTTCATCAACAAAAAAGCTTTCGTTCCGGGAAGTTTTCATCAATTTTCTTATAGCTTCTTGACGGGTGCGTTTTTCTACGTCTAACTCTCAAAACTTGTGACAAAAAAAATAACACGAACAGCCTTATAGACGACTTCTGTGGCTGCCTTCCGAACAAGGTTTCGATAAAGCTATAGCAACCAGCTTTCTCTATCAAATAAATTAGTCTCCGCCAATAATTGGTAAGGAGAATTGAAAGAGGAAGGACAGGGAGGTTAGCCAGTTCTAATAATTGGTAAGTTCTGTCTTCCAGACACAGCCTATGAATAACATTCTGTAAATGCGTCAAATTAACGTAACAGCATTTGAAGCCGCTCGAGATTCTATTTTATTACAACCAAAAATACTGTCTTATGTGGTAATGCGTGTTTTTTATACTAACTAATCCTAGTTAAATTTTAATCAAAGACCTCTTTGTCCGGAAGTCAGTAATGCTTTAGTTCGGCGTAAGAAGAACAAAATCTCGGGCTAGGAATATAGTGGCATTCCATTTTTCTTTAGGTTCATTTTGAGCAAAAGAAAATAGCACTTTTCACCTGTATTTGCAGGAAGCGGCTGGTTGAACTGTTTGTCGAACGTGGTAGTGCCTTCACCAGAGTGTTCATATGCAACACTACACCGCAAAAAGAAGTTAAATGAGCACAAATCCATTATGCAGGAGGTTCAATCCATTCATGATTTGATATATATTGATGTTTATTCGCGCCTAATTGACACAAATAGCAAAACAAGTAGTGTACACAATTTGTGTACATGGTGTCTCAAAGGGTTTACACCCAATTAGTACATTTGCATTCGCAGCGAGACACCCAGATGGACGCCTACCGACTGGAAGCCCTGGCGGCAATTCTGCCAAAAGGAACCCCTCCAAACAAGCTCGGCCCAAGTGCTTGCGAAATCACCATGCTGCCGCTGGACGGCACCAACGATGTCGTCAAGAGAAAAGCGATCGTAAGTACAGCGGGGAGTTCGCAGAGACTGCATATACTTTGTGTTCTTTGTTGTTCTTCGTGAAATATTCGTGAAATTTTCACTCGCGGATTCCCGAGTGTCAGACCGGAACCACTCAAAGGTCTCCTATAAAGTAGCACGTCGTACCCTTAATTACCGAACATTTGTTCTAAGCACAAGCTGTTGGCAGCGTTGTGGGAGTTGTGAGTGCTCTCAGCTGATCGTGACAGAGCACACTACATAATTGTGTTCCGACGCGCATGATGCTTCTGTGAATTCAACAAGTGGCCAGGGTTGTCAACTGTAGGATAATTACCCAACTTGTAGGGTGTTTCCGGAATTTTTCGCACAGCGTGGAGCAGTACGATGGTAATATAATTTTCTTATTAAACGTAGAGTAATTTACATTGTGATTGTCACTGATCAAATAAAGACCGCAGACAATCACGTGACATCGGAGAGTGACAGTCTGAACAAGTTCAGAAACAAAATATTTTTTTTCAATAAAATTAATATTATCTTAACTGTCATGCCACTATCACAGGGCAGAGACGAAACTATGTCACAGTTTTAGGATGCTCCGCTACTGACGCAAAGGTCGAGGGTTTGATCCCGGCAATGACTTTCGCATTTTGACGAAAGCGAAATGGTGGAAGCCCATGTAATGTGCGACGTTAGTACACGTTAAAAACACCAGATGGTCAAAATTTCCGGAAACATTCACCACGGCGTCTCTCATAATACAGTCGTGGTTTCGGGACGTAAATCTACATCTATAATATTATATGTCACATATCCTTTTGTTAGCCTCGTTCTCTTTTCTCTCGAATGGTTTCTTCCACCTCAGTCATGTATCATTACCTCATTGCTTGGACGGGTTTTTACATTTTGTAAAGGTGGTCAGTTGAAATTGTTGAGGCGAAAACATTAGATGCCGCATCAAACACGAAAACTGCGTCAACGCTAGAGTTGGGAAAACCACTTTGATATAGCGACATCACTTCATCATGTTGTAGTGACATCACATATCGCGAAAATGTTTGATGGCATCGCCAAAAAATTATTTATGTTTCTCTTACTACCCTTTCGTTGAACATTATCTTAGTGCACAAGCGCTGAATTACCAATGTTTGTATATATAGTGAAACCTCGGTGATACTATAAAAGCTTATACAAATTTTGGGTTGATACTAATTTTTCTTTGGTCCCGGGCTAGGCCCATTATTCTGCAAAGTATAGGAGTATATGGTTGTAGCGAGCCGATTTTCACTTCGCGACGTTCAACACGAACGCATGCTACCGCCCAGGCACGAAGTGTGCTACCCGGCGCTCCTGCTTAAGACGCGGCCAGAACGTGCGATCTTAGAAATGCACGTGCGGGCATGAATGCGCCCCACAAAACTGCACCGCCGAACCGTCAGAATCAAATGTGAGGAAAATAGTTTTCTTGCGGTCAGAAGAAACCTTCAGAAACGCGTCATGGCCTCCGAGATCGCGTCCGCGAATCTCAAAGGTTCTAATGTGCTTCCGTGAGCTTTCGAGTCTGGATTACGGAGGGCATTGGCGCCATGATTTTTTTCTTGCTCGTCGACGTGGACTACTCTCGTGGTAATGAGTTTACACAATTTCTCTTTAATCATCCTTGGTTTACACATGCCTGCCTCGTGCATAAGGTGTATTATGAGAGTTGGACGAGGACCGACAGAAGGCGAGGATGCTCTTGGCGAAGGATTCAGTCCTCACAGCTTCAACACTCGCGACTGCTGTGGTCGCACTTGTACGAGCATGGCCGTAAATATCCCGAGAAACATCCCCAACAAGTGCGCGATAACAAAATCATAATATAGGACTATGTATGTGACATTTTTTGTAGCCTATGTATCGTGTGAATTTTTTTGTAGCCTATCTACCAACTAGCCCAAACCGCCACACTTACAAGCTATCTATCGCGTAAAAGTGCTTCTTTTGTTGTTTTGGCTGCAGCACTCCAGTGTCATGCAAAAAAACATACTAAAATTTGCAAGGGGTTACTTCTGTCGTAGGTCATTATATATCTGGATCATTAATTATACACATGCGTACGGACAGTATGTTTGTGATCGCTGATACTATTGCCGGTATCGAAAAACTCAACTAACAATTACTCAGAGCTTTGTGACGTAGCTGTGACCCCCAAAACAATAAATGAAGATGCACGCCAGCTTTCATTTGTCGCATGCTAAACCTTTCTATACATTTTGGTGACACGAATTTTAATTGATGTGAATATTTCTTGATGGTCTCGTAAGATTTGTATCGCCAAGGGTTCATGATCGTTATCTCTCAATATCTTTTTTTTTATTTGTCATCACAAGCAAACAGCATTTACCAGCAACACCACATTGCAATCATATTGGGAAACATTCATGTGTTGTTTTATTATTGTGTTGATGTTCACTGCTTTTAGTTAACTCTTTCGTTACCGCGCAAAATTGGTCATTTTTCATATGTGTCGGGAGGATAGTTTTTGCAAGTTCGATGTTCTAGAGCAACTATATTCAAAAATGAAAAAAAAATGTTAGAAGTGTAATTTCTGTTTACCAGCTGGTAAACAGTGTAGTAAAAACACAATATATAGAAAAATATTAAAAACAGAGAAAATTCACAATAGACATTTTGAAGATAAATCATCCAGAAGCACTATAAGAATAATAAATGTTTAAGCAAATGTTTTAAATGCGAAGCATTTCTTGGTGAACTTCGGAGACATTGAGCGTTTCTATCTATCTATCTATCTATCTATCTATCTATCTATCTATCTATCTATCTATCTATCTATCTATCTATCTATCTATCTATCTATCTATCTATCTATCTATCTATCTGTATATCTATCCCTCTACCTCTCTACCTCTCTGTCTATCTGTCTGTCTATCTGTCTGTCTGTCTGTCTGTCTATCTATCTATCCATCTACCTATCTACCTCGCTACCTCTCTGTCTGTCCATCTATCCATCTACCTATCTACCTCTCTACCTCTCTGTCTATCTGTTTGTCTGTCTCTCTGTCTGTCTATCCATCCATCCACCCATCCATCCATCCATCCATCCGTCCGTCCGTCCGTCCGTCCGTCCGTCCGTCCGTCCGTCCGTCTATCTATCTATCTATCTATCTATCTATCTATCTATCTATCTATCTATCTATCTATCTATCTATCTATCTATCTATCTATCTATCTATCTATCTATCTATCTATCTATCTATCTATCTATCTATCTATCTATCTGTCTATCTATCTATCTATCTACCTAGCCGCTGACGAGTATTAGCTCTTCTGGCCGTTTGGATAATGGTATCAGTACCCAACTAGGTATGATATACCATTACTGTATGCCGAACATAACTTACCAGTCATAACATGAAAATTATGATATGTATGTCATAAATGTCATGATTTACATGTCATGGTCTTGCTGCTCTGGCGGTGGTTTCATTCACATGATATGCTGCAAAAATGGTATGGTACGACATGATAGCATGACGAGCACAAGCGGCAGACCCTAGCATGAAACTCATGACATGCGCGTCATGTAACAACATGACTACGTCTCACACTCAACATATTCTCGCGGCCATTTCGCTACCTTCACATATGCCAAAATTTGGAATTACATCACGTGAATAAATAACGAACGTATGTGATTGGTGCAAACATGATAATCGTGAGACGCGTGTTATGTAAGAATATTAATGCACGCCACGCTCAAAGCACCCATACACTTGATTGATTGATATGTGGGGTTTAACGTCCCAAAACCACGATATGATTATGAGAGACGCCGTAGTGGGAGGCTCCGGAAATTTCGACCGCCTGGGGCTTTTTAACGTGCACCCAAATCTGAGCACACGGGCCTACAACATTTCCGCCTCCATCGTAAATGCAGCCGCCGTAGCCGGGATTCGAACCCGCGACCTGCGGGGCCCATACACTTCGACCCGCACGCCGGCGTTCGTTTTATCGGGTGACGCCGGCGATGCCACGCCAGGCGCCGATAGCTCTCTAGCAGAGATCAGTGGATCTGCCCACTGACCTTCATTGTGGATCTGAATGCCGTATACTCGCAGACGCGCTTCGCGTTGTGTTGCTTTGACGCATGCGCATTTAAGCGCACGTGGCGTCCCTCAGTCTCGAAGAGAGGCAGACGTGGTGCTTCATCGGCGCGAAACGCAGCATGTCGCATTTCGCACCGGTTGCCACCGGGCCGTGCCGACGGACGCTGGTCGCGCCGGTCACGCCGGTCGCGCCTAGCATCACACTACAGAGTGCTCGCGTTTTGCTAGCGTGGCGTTGCTGCGCCCAGCCTGCGCGTGCGTCAACGTTGTGTCGGAGTATATTGGGCCCTTCATGACGCGTTCGCCGCCGTTGCGCTAGCTCCACATGTGCCAAGTTAGCTATCACGGGAAGGGAATAGACGATGAAGGTAAATGACACTTCGAAACCTGGTAATCATAATATGCGTTTCATGTAAAACATGACTACATGCTACGCTCATAGCGTTCTCGTGGCCGTTTCACTAGTTCCACACATACCAAATTTACGTGACGTGAATGGACGATGAATGTAAAGGACACGTCTATATATTATAGTCATGATATGGATTTCATGTAGAATATGACTACATGCTACGTACATAGCACGCTCGCGGCCCGTTTCACTAGCTCCATATATACCAAAGTTGGTATCAGGTGACGTTAATAGATGACGAAGGTAAATGAAACGTCCAAACATGATAATCATAAGATGGACGTCAAGTACGACCTAATTTACCTCCGCCTATTAACATTGTGCAGATTTTAAATTGACTTATCACCCTTCCTAATTTGTACTTCACATATGATCGATTACCAGTGTTGGTAGGATCTGCCGTTTTTTTTTTTCGTACAGGACGTCCTGGTATATTTTCTTGACTATGGGACCTTCCTCTGTGTACTAAATGCTTGCTATTGTACTCTATTTTTTAAAATCAAATTCTCATTCTGATTTTTAGGTCACCACGTGCATGGAGAAAGAACTCGAGACGCGGGGCTTTGACACGGTGAGTTTTTCTTTCCCGCTTTCCACGTCTTATCTCCTCCTCGCTTTTTTACTTCTCACTATGAAGTGTGGCTGCAAACATAATATCCAGTTGGCCTATATGATAATCTGTTTATATCTGTTTTCCTGTTTTATTGTCTCATGCAATGGTTATCTATAACTCACAGGCTTACATCTCTCTCTCTCTTCTACCATCCAAACCTATTTGATGCCTGTGGCTGACTGCTTCCTCTTTGATTTGCAAAAGTATAAATACTTTATAAAAAACCCGGTGACCTTTTCCCTCAGGCCAGACAACTTGACAGCGCACAAATGTCAGAATAAACATCCTATTACTACCTCAGCTGATGGGAAGAAAAGGAGTAGAGATACCTTGAGGTGAAAATAATCAATGTCAGTGACATCATTTAGTATGAAAATGTGCTGCTTTGAGCCCATTCAGGCGAAATAATTTTGACGAATACGGCTCAAGTTGTTTTCGCAAGCGTTCGTTATTTTTTGATGAACATCACAGACTCGACTGCCCGAGTGTTTGGCTCTGATGGGCTGTCAATTGTCGCACCTGAATAAAATTGAGCGCTTCATGCCAAAGCAAGCTTCAGGAGACGAAAAATACAGTATTTTTTCTGTAACCAGAAACATTAACCAAATAATTGGTTGCCGTAACGTTTGGCAAGAAAAAACATCATTCTGGATGACAGTGCAGTGCCCTCGCCCCCCCCCCCCCTCAACACACTTCCTTATCATGTCGATGCATGGGGATTGTTCTTCTCGCTGACAAGAAAATTTGGAGGTTGGCCGGGCATTTAGGTGCATCGCGGCGCAATTTCAGTATATTTCATGGTTTGGGTGCCGTTCGGCGCAACAATCGGGAATTGTATTGATTCGGCGCAATCAGCGCAGCTGTTGCACCACTGGGGATGGCTTTGCGTCCCCTCTGCCCCCATCCTATTATGTCAATGTATGGGGATGGCTTGTGCATGCTA
Source organism: Rhipicephalus microplus (assembly GCF_043290135.1). Classification (NCBI taxonomy): domain Eukaryota; kingdom Metazoa; phylum Arthropoda; class Arachnida; order Ixodida; family Ixodidae; genus Rhipicephalus; species Rhipicephalus microplus. The sequence goes on from NW_027464588.1 coordinate 560,260, forward strand.
GCTTATGCACGCCTATGTATGCAGGTGTCTCGTCATAATGGCGACGCCTCTTAAGAGCCATAATTGTTCAGCATCACGCTCCAAATTTTGTTGGTGCCCGCTGACAGCAGTAAAGTTGACCGTAAACGAATCAGCAACCAGTGTATCGTACAAACGAAAATATGAGGAACACGAATGCTGTCGCCTCAGGTTGATCTTGGTTACTGTAAGTGCCCGTAAACGATGTTTTTCATAAGGTAGCATGGGAAATTTTGTGTTTTTCACCGGCACCACACGATAATCAACGCTCCGTTCTGAGTAATGATACTCACCACGTGGTTTTATTTGTTTCAACTATTCAAACTTTCTGTAACACCAGACTGGTAGCTCGCTGTGATTTTATGCCCGTAGCCAGAGAGGATGCCACATGCCTCCTTCCCCTAGTACACCTCCTACGACGCTCTCATGAAGGGAAGGGGATATTCAGCAAAAATAAGAAATGAAAAGCGATGTTTTTTGAGACAAAGTCATCAGCAAATGCCCCCCCCCCCCCCAAGAAAAAATTGTTGCTACGGGTCTTTGGGATTGCTTGTGGCCACAGAAGCCAAGACACATTTTCGCATCTGCGTCTAGTTGTAGCACGTGTACACTTGCTAGCGTAAACTGCGCACAACATTTGTGTGAACATGGTCTGTACTTGGCCGAAACATTATTGTGGAGTATAGCACACAAGAGTACACTAAATTACTGTGCCGTGCGGGTTTGTGTTCAAACCTATGTGGGGTCATTCGACTTAATTGCATGAGGCGACAATGTGGCTGCGCTTACGTCTGCGCGATTGCACCCGCGATCAAATGACATAAATGATGTTTTCGGCGTATCTCAGCGTGTGGTGTACCTCTGTGAATACATTTAACGTTCACTAAATGATATGCACTTTGCTGTAGCTTCGAGTAAGCGTCATATGACTGACCACATACTTTGCAGAAATAAGAAAGCAAATGCAAGTCTATTCTGGAAACGAAACATCTACCATACCGTGGTTGTCAAGGTCATTGATTGCGTCCCCGGGACCTTCAACTACCGTAGTGTGAGCATCCAGAGTTCAAGCGTGGCAGACGTGAAGTCATGTCACGTGATATGCTATCGATATACGCGTCACAGCTGCTCTCACTAGCACCATCGCCACTGCGGTACTGAACTTTAATGAAACGTTATTTCGATAGCCTTTGCAAAACCAAGCCAAAGATACCACACGCTCGTGAAAACTAAATTTACAATAAAGAGTTCGGTAGATATTTGTATTTTGTTTTCTTCGTGCAGCCAGGACTTGACATCAAGGCCATTCAAGCAAAGTGTCTCAAGTGTGCTTTTCCGAAGTTGTCTGAAGCTGACGCGGTGGCACAGTACAAGGGTGTGGTGAAGAACTTCGAGAGTTACGAGGAAAACGCCTTGCGCGTCAGTTCAGAGGTAAGCTATGTTTCACGGGTTCGACATTTTTTCACTAGCAAGTAAGAGCTCAGCTGTCTGCACCTGAGGTCAGCAGACCTCAAGCAATACTGGTTGTGAAGTCAAGAAACAAAGAACTCTTACAAAACAAGAGAAATGCTACCTTCAGCAGCAATAGTTCACCAAAGGCTGCAACACCGATTGGAAAGTCAGAACGGCCTATTTTATATCATGTACATAGTGCGTACAGTAAGAGCCGACGAAACCGCATCAGTGTGTAAACAAAGGCTGAGTGTGATTTTTTCTTAAAATCAATCGCGGTGACATAAAAGCAACAAGTAAGATTTTAGTTTGAACATATGAAGGCTGTTCTAAGTCTGAACACTAATGCCCCAAAAAACGTATTGTTGCCTTGCAAATAAATCAGCTATGCCAATCAATCAAATTATGTCAAATACGTAAACCGGCATCCTCGGGTGCCGGCTGGCTTTCTTGCATCATCCAGATACCGGTGTCATGTTGTGCGAGTCATTCTTTTCTTTTTGCATTTGTTGCACAAAATTTAAATTTTTATAGCCATAAAGTAATTCAGGAGCCGTGGCACTGTGTAAACAAACCTTCATACCAGGTACCAAATATTTATCATTGTAAAGCTAAGACAATTTATTCAGCACAGAGGTCACTTGAAAAAGTTAAGCCAAGGCGGGGCAGCTGTGTGTGACGTATATCTGCAAGGAAGATGCAAAAATATCAGGAAATGAAAACACATCCAGCGGCTGGCGCTAAAAACACCTGCCGATGATAGCTCTACAAGGTTCTCCCCCAACAAGCTTGGGAGACCACGACAACACGATATTCTTGCGGGACCCAGTCCATAATTAGTGATCTCAGAGTAGGGTATTATATTTCCGTTGACCAAGACAGCACACTTCTGATAGATAACAGCACTACGTTAAAATTGAGATGGTCTGCTGAAGTCTAGAAAGATGCGGACATCTCAGCGTTTTCTGTAGCTCAATAGCAACGAATCTTTCACTTTTGAAAAAAGAAATATTGACGATGAAAAATCAATAACGTGAAAATCGAAACACTGTCGTACTCTCTGATGGACGGAAGTTGTATGAAAAGTCAAGGTGCATGCTCTATTGGAGTAATTCTTATTAACTTTAACCACTGGGGGTAGCCTAGTAGGTGCCTAAACCTCAATACACTTGTTGGTGCCGTCGAAATTTGGCTTCCATGAACGGAAAGCGAACCCACGTCCTCGAGTTTAGCAGCATAGCACCTTTCCCGCTATGCTATACCACATCGCTAGACCGCTATACAACACTACACCAGAACACCACACTACAACGCCGCTATATTACCACAACGGCTAACATACATCTTAGAAAGAGTGCGATAACTTTAGAAAAAGGGCAGAAACAATAAACACTCCACATTTGAACATATCAAAGGATTGATATAAAATCGAAGGGTCTGTGCAAGGTGATTTATACGAGTTTCTGTTAAAATTATGAGGCAGCTGGCTGGCGGTTACAACGGTTCGCACGCCATTATGGGGCATACCTCCAGGGGGCGTAAGATGGCGGCGATGATACAAGGAATGGCTCATCTGCATCAGCGGACCATTGCACTATATTGGATACGAGTCGCATTTTCAGTGGCCGTGGCATCTCTACAACAATAGCGACGACCGTGATGGCCTACTTCGTCGGCTCATAAAGTTTTATGATAAAATAGCCTACGTGTTTAAGGGCCTTATCTCGGCGACCTTCAACGTGATGGCGATTATGAATACCACCCACAGCCCGTTAGATTGCATGAAGGTGAAAGAACAGAATAACAAAAAAGCATGGCGTTTTTCTTTCATGTTTTTTCATTGTGTGCACGGGCACGCACTGGATATAAAATTATAAGCAGTAACAGAAAGCGCCAGCGCGGCGAGAAATATTATGCGCAGGTTTCGAAGGCCATAGGTCATTTTCCACTGTAGCAGTGTAACAGAGAACGCTTGTATTTGGGGTAGTTATTACGCTTTCGCAGCGTGCTATATAAGAATAAAATGGGTACTCGCAGAATTTCGCTTTAGTATAAGAGATACCCTGACATGTAACGAAATCACAGTGTTGGATTTTGTCTAAACGCTCGAGTTGAAATCACACCGATATGACACAAACTGAAGATGTTGGAAACAGAAGCACGCGTATTAAATAGGCTAGCAATAAATTGTTGTGTTTCAATCCTTGAGTACCATGCATGTTCTGTATTGTTTGTCATCAACTCTGAGAATCGTCATGAGTCTTAGGAAAGGCGTCATAGTATATTGTTCGTGGTGTTCTTTTTTCTCACAGCTCAAGGCTGCCATGCGGTTTATGTTGGACGAAGGGCCAGTAAGTGATCAATATTTGCATTCGCTTATAACAAATTTTATCAGCATATAGTAATGAGAATGAAAACGTTATACTGGTTTTAGTTTCCGTTGTGAAAATGTCAATATATACCAGCCACGTCTTTCTGTCACTGTCGTGTGGACGCTGGTGTCATTCATAAATGTGACTGAATGCTTCGATACAAAACTAAAAAAAAGGTCTATTGGTACAAAGGTATTTTGATTCACTACGCTGTGTGTAGTTTGTGGAAGATGGCGAATATTTTCAGCGCAGAATCGAAACTTAGGTCCACGTCGAAAAGCTTAAGGAAACATTGAAGTCAAATATTGAGAAGATGTTGATTGCTGAAATAGCGGTACAGAAGCATAGTAGTGCTACCTTTGCGTTAAGTAAGTGTTCATTTTAATATAAAACACGTTTTAGTGACCTGCATCGTGTTAACACACTTCGAATTCCCCGCCTAAAATTGTCCGTCTCACGTCACTGTGGCTGTGCACATCATTGCCCGGCTTCACTACGCGGCCGCCGGCACTAGTAGCAGCAGATCGATAGTACAGTAGCGGAAATCACAGCGGTAACAACGGCCACTGAACAATTTTCGGCCATGGCCTCTGAGGTGTCAGACGTGCTTGGTTCAACTGGGCCCCGCTAGATGGCACAACCTGTGCAGTTTAACCAGGTGTAAATTGAACTTTTGAAACACTCACGCATTCCCCATAGTAACGTCCGGTGGTCCTTTTTTCCATGAGTCAAACAGACACAAACAAGCAGTACTTTATTAGATCTTTTGATACACAGCAAGTTCTTTATTTAGTGCAGCCAGTTTGATTACTTGTGATTATTTGTAGGCGGTACCTCTCACTAACACTTCTTTTCGGCTTAGTCGGTGTTTGATCATACTATAGGTACCTCTCATGTCATCTGTCATTTCGCGAATGCCCTACGAGTGTCGCATGTGTTCTCGTCCATTTGCTTTAATCTAACGGTATGTAGGACAGTGCTGTTGATAATATTGTCGTTTTAAACGCTGTCTTACACTGAGCTATCACTCTGTCATATTTTTTTTTACTTTAGTGCCATTTCAAGTCGTTGATATAGCACATTTATCGTCATATCTCATTATTGTTTTATATACGAGTGTATACGAATGAATTGAACAGTGAGGCGCATTTATCGGAGAGCCCCTCAAGTGACAAATGTGGCAGCGAGCATCTAACAAAGTTACAATGGCGTAATTTAGGTACCGATACAGATTTTTATAAGTGTCCCACCAAGAAGCTTGGAACCAAACAAATCTGTCAACAGAACCCGGGCCACTCTTGTGCTGTTGCGCTGCCTAGGTATACCATTGCCCAAAAACCGAAGACAGGCGTTTGTCCCCAAGGCACCTTGGGTCATAGCGAGACAATGTAGACGAAACGCGGGCTGACACAGTATGGAATGCGTATCGCATGATTTTAAGTTCGCCATATGTGGTGGAACATGCATCTGACCTCTTTTTAAACTCTGCTGCGCCTCCGAACACAAAAGCAGCTTACCCAACTTGGTTTGGGAACCCAGTCTCTTGAGTTCCCAATCCAGAAAGCCACTGATTGCCCTTTGTGGAAGGAAGCCACCAAAACGATATCTAGGCAATGGGAATCTTTGTAAAAGTTCTCAGTATTTATGTTTTAGTGAGCAGAGCACCCCACGAGTAGGGTTACAAATGAATTGAGAACGTTATTGACCAGTTTATTAAGACAAATACGCAATTTAAAGGACAGCATGTCTAGTCATTGTCGCACGTAAGCCTTTTGAACATCGAGTTATATGCAGCACATAAAGGAAGCCCAGATGTTCCAATTAAATCTGAAGCCCACCATTACAGCATGCCTCCTGAGGACTTTGGCGCATGCAATTCTTCATGACTGATTGCCGGAGCAAGTAAACTGGCGCAAATGATTTTGCCTAGCTAAGTTAACTTAGCACCACTGTTTTCGGGTAGCTAAAGCGCTTCACGTACATTGTGGACAACGTATAAAATAGTAAGCGCGAAAATTGCGACATACCCACTACGACTTTCAATACAACTGAAACGAAGTGTGTGCTCCTTGGGCAATAAATTGCCTTAATCCAAACAAAAAAAAGTCAAGCTAGAACTTGTGCACTCTATTTCTTTCTCCATATCACACTGTTCTTTTTCTCGTGTTTTTATGTGCAAAACTTACCACACAAGCAGATTTTGGATAACAAGCATGCACAGTTCCTTTGTATGGTGCAAAACAAAAACAGACAAGAAGTAGACAAGGACTTATTATCGTTTAGCGTATTTTCTACCCTTTGTTATCACAATTGCACGTGGCCTATTGTGTCATTTCTGTATGAATCCGCCGTGCTTGCTTAACTAAAGAAAATTGTTGCACATGGTTGCTTGCATTGAGTAATAGCTTAAGCTCCGAAGTGCTTAAGTTTGATGTCTTTCGTTCTGCTTTGCATTATACTTAGTGCATGTTCATTTCCACGCAGACTAAACAAATGAATGAGGCCGCCCGCGCCGTGTGCCTTAAAACTATGGCCCCTGGAGTCACTTCCGACAAGTACATGTCTCACGCCATTGGCATGTTCAAGAAAGGAGATCTAGAGACCAAGAAAAAGGTACGTCTAACAGTTGCCTATTTCTAAAGGTGCGTTGGTGACTCTCCTTTTCAGAGCTATGTTAGGATTGGATAGAGCAATGTCGATTGACATGGTGTGGTAAACCTAGTCGTAAAAGATCATTTCATGATGAACCACAGTGAAACTTCAGAGACGGGTCGCTAAGAAGTATCATCCTCGTCTCGGTAGTTACGCGGTGGCTCATGACGTGTTACCTACGCAACCAAGCTTTCCCGCAACTGAAGTTCGCCTAGTTTACGAGGAAGCCCTCTCGGAAAAAAGTTCGCGCTATGTGTTCTAAGCTAACCTGAGTGATGCGCAATGTCATTCAGCAATTGTTCTCTCATTTACACCTCATTAATTTTTTATGCATGCAAGTTTACTTTTTATTCAGAGCTACTAAATGACGAGACTTCTTACCCTTCGTATATAGAGCTTTGAATGACAGTTAAGCAGCTCATAAGAGGCCTCAAGTTCCACATACAGGCGTGCATGACGTAATAGAATTACAATGAATCGCGCCGCAAGTCGCTTCTTTTCTTAGCTCTAGTTGACTTCGCGATTCTGTGAATCACGTGATGCACGTCCGTGGAACTAAGTCTGTTGCGTAAGTACTTCTCAAGTCACGCTCCTATACTTATGACTCATCCATCGTGTGATCTGGTGATTGCAGCTTTGAAAGAAGGGAACTAAGCGAGGGAAAAAAAGCACTATAACACTTCGGCAAGCTGTATAAACATGCATTTGAAGACTATCATAACAGACAGACACCGGAGCTTCAGAGCAAGTCATTCATTTGTGCAAGCCTGTAACCAATCGGCGAGTGTTGTTGTGTTCTGACTCAACACCGCAATACTTTTATTACAAAAGGTCCCTCAAATATTAGTGTAAGTCACATATTGTGCGAACAATAAATTTCGTGAAGCAAAATCCTCTGAGCTGAAGCAACTCACTCCTTCACTTTATAATAAAGCTCATGACAGCTGGGTAGGCTCCCCACAGTACGAAGAACTATGTGCAGTTTCATTCCATTGTTTTCATCAGATCTTTATCTCGTGCATCGCGAGAAAGTGAAGGAAAAGTATTCTTCGGCTAGTTTTGCTGTTCCAGAGATACAAAAAACGGCTTTGTGAAAAGCAATACAGCTCTCTGCACTATTTTATGCACGTATGGTTCCGCGAAGGTTTGTGAAGGAAGGTGGATGTCATGAAGACCCAGAAGATTCTTGGAAGGTTGCACCTGAAGCCATCCTTTTTCGCTTTCACTTTGCAGATTGACGCCTGTACGTACAAGAATTCACTGAAAGGAAAGGTGCGTACCACAACGAGTATTACCCCTGTCACATGGCCACCACCTTTTTTACTCCCCTAAATAAATTCGTTCAAATGCATTGTTCGCAACTTGAGGCCCACGAGAACGCCGCGAAGACACGACGAATTTTCTGTTTATTAGCCCGTGAACTCTGACACACCTGCATCACGTACCACAATTTCGAGACGAAGAACAAATTGCAAACCGCAGCTCTCGAGAACTTTGATAGGTGACCCTCCTTTGACCTACTCGCCTTCAACTGAATTTATCTTGCCTGTTCTTGCCAATAGTGATCATTGTCTTTGTAGTGTTCTATAGCTTCCCCTAAATATTTGACAGGTGTCGTCCCCCACTTCACATTGGCGGAAAATTCCGGTCTGAATGACCACTCTCCGAACGAAAAACCCAAGCACTTTCCCTAGTTCACCCGACTACTAGTGGCATTGCTGAAACTCTTCACGACAGCGATAACCTCTGCCACACTTTCTTTGTGCAACAAACTGCCCCATCATCCGCATATGCCCGAATTTAAACTTCTGATGCCTGCAACCTAAAACCGTTAACGCTGCTGTTTTCAATTTTTGCTTAGCACAACGTTTCTATATAGATGCTGAACAAAAATTGCCCGCAGCTTCCCTCGGGGGAACACTGAGGAGGATGCGGACCATATAATTGGTTAACGGGGTGTTAAAGTGCGACTTACTTGGGTCGATGGCTAAATTGGTTAACGTGGTTGTGAAATGGGGTGTTAAATTGCGACTTACTTGGGTCGATGGCTAAATTGGTTAACGTGGTTGTAGGAGGGGGTGTTAAATGAGTGAACACGTACACACGTATGCGAAAGGGCAGCACTGGTCGAAGGGACGTCGATCATTGTGTTTGTGGATTCGTTGAATTCATTTCACCGCGACCTTGGACGTCGACGCGCCGTACAAACCAACCGACGAGCGGCAACTGAGCGAGCGAGCGCCGACCTTGAGTATATATACAGCACGACGGCGCATGCACTGTCAGCTGTTGAATGTTCTCGAAGCGCGACGCCACATGCGCGTCCACTGGAGAATCAGGAGAATTGTAGATGTCGAACGCGGTGTGTAGAGGAGGAAGGGTGCACAGATGGTGGAGGAGTGAAGCGCGCGCGGTGTGTAGAGGAGGAAGGGATGCACAGATGGTGGAAGAGTGGGCGACGGCGCGACGGCGCATGCGCGCGCGTCAGCTGTCGAATGTTTGAGAAGCGGTGCGGACGGCGCACTACAAGGCGCGAGTATAAGATGCTCCGCATCTAAAATAGGGCTGAGCGGGCATCCCTGATGAACACAACCCCTATAGTTAATGGGGGCACCTAATGAATTATAAACAACTGAACAAGTCTTCCAGTTGCGATATGCCAAAGCGACGCCATCTCTGATTACGGAACCAACATTCACATGGTATAGTATGGCAACCATGAAGGCATGAGAGACACAGTCAAATGCCTTTTCGAGATCGAACTGCAGTATCGCCACATGCACGACCGTTAGTGGCGCCGCAACACTCGAGGACACATCGCAGTTTATTTATATTGGTCACAATAGAACGCACCATATTGCCGCAAGTTTCGTGAGAACAAACCACTTCTTGCAAGACACCCTGTAGTCGCCGCGCTAGTACTTTCATCAGAACTTTGTAGTCACAGTCAGTTAATGATATAGGCCGATATGACGGAACTAGCTTCTATGACGGAACTATGATGGAACTCGTCTGTCTCTTTGGTCTTGGGTATCAAAATAGTATGAGCTTCACTAAAAGACCGTGGCAGACTATCTAGTTTATATGATTCGTTAAAGACTTCTGTAAGCAGTCCGGATAATTCACATTTAAATGTCGTGTAAAACACAGCACTCAGACCGTCAGTCCAGTGATTTACCAGGATTGAGCTTATCTGCGACATTTTATACTTCGGTTTGTGATACAGGCTGTTGTAACACTGCTTTTGTGTCATCAGACAAATGTGGCATTCTTATGAGAAACAACTCTTTAAACACCTTCACATGAAATAGTGTAGTCATGCCTCGTAGTGTTTAAGAAAAAAAATGGCAGCATATCCACGAGGTGAATGATGGAGATTGGGGCGAAGCATCCGTCCGTCCATTCGTTCTTGCTTCCATCTTTCCTTGCGTCCGTCTGTGTAACCATCCGTGCGTCCATCCACCCGTCCGTGCGTGCGTCTGTTTGTGCGTCCGCACGTCCATCTGTGCGTCCGTCCCTGCGTTCGTCCGTGCATCCACCCCTGCGTCCGTTCATACGTCCATTCGTCTGTGCAGCCATCCATGCGTCCGTTCATGCATCTGTCTGTGTGCCAGTTCATCCATCTAGTCAACGCTCCAAGTACCACCATCTCGCATCTTTTTATCATATATTGGATGGATGGATGCTATGAGCGTCCCCTTTATAACGGGGTGGTGACAAGTATGCCACCAGGCTCGACAAAAAAAAAACATTTTTTCTTTTTTTTATGTTGGCCTAATGCCTCTACTTCGATAAATTCTATCTTAATGGAAAAAAGGTAAATTTTCAGCTTAAGTTCTCTGCCATTTACGGCACACTGTCCATGTTTTATTTTTCCAATATTTATTTTTGTCCTTTCTCTCTAATTTTCTGCCACCAATACTCTAACCGTCTCTTACTTATTTCAATCGCGGGTGTGTTCAGCTTTCCATTGTTGTCCCTAAAACCCAAGGCTTCCTGTAGGCTCGTGCCCAAACGTACACCTGGGTGGATATCTCCACATTCAATCAGAACATGCTCCGCCGTTTCCTTATCTTTCCCGCAGCATGTGCATTGTTCTTCTTCTTTACTGAATCTTGCTTTATAACTACGCGTTCTAAGGCAACCCGATATCGCTTCAAACAGTAAAGCGCTACCCCTTGAATTATCGTAAAATGCCTCCCTCCTTATTTCATTTTTGCCCTTTCGGTAGTTACTCAAAGCCGGTTTTTTCTCCATAGCTGCCATCCAGTAAATCCTCTCCGCCTCCCTGACTTTTCCCTTAACGCTCTTTGTTGACATATGGCTCACAATACCAGCCGTATATTTACTAGTGAGTCTTCTAGTTCTTTTTCTCCACTGTGTGTCCACGCTCTTCCTATACAAATAACGGAACACCTTCTCTGCCCATCTACTCTCCTTCATATTTCTTAGCCTTTCTTCGAACCTTATTTTGCTCTGCGCTTCCCTCGCCTCAAAACCTGCCCACCCCATATCGCCCTTTACAGCCTCGTTTGTCGTCTTCCCGTGAGCACCCAACGCGAGGCGTCCCACAGTCCTTTGATTTACATCCATTCCCGATTGCACCTCTGCCCTCATGCACACCACTGAGTTCCCAAAAGTAAGCCCTGGAACCATTACACCCTTCCACAGACCTCGAAGCACCTCATACCTATTGTATCCCCACAACGCTCTGTGCTTCATTATTGCCGCATTCCTCTTTCCTTTTGCTGCCGAGGCTTTTTCCTGTACCTCCATGTATCTATCACTCTCATTTACCCATACTCCAAGGTACTTGTATTCACTTACCCTCGGTATTTCTTGGCCTTGTATGGACACCGTCTGATCACAGGGATCATTGAATACCATCAATCCACACTTCGTTACACTGAATCCTAGTCCAAGAGCTTCACCTTCCCTTCCGCATATATTCGCCAGCTGCTGTATATCATCTCGACTGTCCGCAAACAAGACGATATCGTCCGCATAAAATAAACCTGGAAGCTTCTGCTCAATCATCATGCCGCCCTGTTTGTGTGACAGATTAAAACCAATGTTGCTACCTTCTAGCGCTTTTTCCATACTCCCCATGTACAGCATGAATAACAGTGGGGACAAAGGACATCCCTGTCTCAGACCCCTGCTAACCTCAACGTTCTCTTTGCTACGCATTCCTTCCCACTCTATGCAAACTGTATTTTCTCGGTATATCTCCCTCAAAAGCTGTATACAGTCGTCGCCCATGCCCATTCCTTTCAATATATCCCACAAAATTTCCTGATTAACGTTGTCGTATGCCCCAGTGATGTCTAGAAAAGCCACGTACAAGGGCCTATTCTCTATTTTAGATATTTCTATACACTGAGTGAGAACAAACAGGTTATCGTCTAACCGCCTGTCGACTCGAAATCCGTTCTGAAGTTCTCCCAAAATATCGTTATGTTCGGCCCATGTTTCTATTTTCATTTTTACTGCTTGCATCGCCAACCTGTATAGTACCGATGTAATGGTTAGTGGTCTATACGAGCGAATCTTGTCCTTTTCTCCCTTGCCTTTATAGATTAAGTTCATTCTACTTTGTCGCCAACTGTCCGGTATTTGTCCGTCCTTTAAGCTTTTTTCTACTGCTTTTAACAATGCTTCTTTAGTGTTATGTCCTAGTTCGTTAATGAGGCTAACGGGAATCCCATCTAAACCCGCGGCAGTGCACTTTGGAATTTTTCCTTCGGCCTTTTTCCAGTTGAAATTATCAAGTACTAGCTCTTCCTCTGTTGCTTTCTCCGCCACACTTTTACTCACCGGGGAGATCCCCTGGACGCTCTTTTGAAACGAATCGGCTGTTACCTTTTGTATGTAACCTAGCGCTTCGTACCCTTCCAATTGATTTCCTCCTTCATCTAGAATATGTTGTTGCGTTGTGACAGACTTCCTACCTAGCGCCTTTATGTGGCTCCAAAAAATCCTAGGCGCGGCCTCCTTTTTTTCGTGTATCTCTGTCATCCAGCGTTCACTTTCACCTTTAATTTTTGCCTCTACCAATTTCTGTACAAGGGATTTTTTCTCCAAATATATTTCCCATATTTTTTTGACTTCGTCCTGCGGCCGCTTCTCCTTTTTTGCCTTTCTATGCTCCCGTGATGCTTCGCGTCGCTTCTCGATCGCCTCCCGGATTTCCTTGTTCCACCAACTTTTTGGCTTCCTTTTTCCTTTCCAGCAAACAGTTTTCTTCTCTTTCCCTATCTCCTTCGTCATTAGATGTAACAGCTCCCTATACTCCCAGTCCTTGCCTGGTATTTCGCCTACTTCTTCCTCGACCCTTGCGGCTATATTTATTATTTGTTTGTCATTTAAATACGAGCTGCCAGACTTTGATTCCACGCTCATATTTTTAGTTTCGTATCCCATTTGTAATGTTATTCGTTTATGATCACTACCCAAGCTGTTAATGCCTTCCTCGTCTATCCTCATTTCTGTCAGTTTGTGGTAAATTCCTTCAGTCATGAGACAATAATCAATACTTGATTGCTTGTTTCCGACTTCCCATGTGATCTGGCCGTCACATTTAGGCCCCGTGTTAACTATCTCCAGACTATGTTGCTCGCAAAGATCTAGTAATAACTTCCCATTGGTGTCTGAATATCCGTCAAGGTCATGTATGTGGGCATTCATGTCCCCTAGAAGGATGATTTCGGCCCCATTACCAAATTCCTTAATATCCGCACTCATGCAATCCACTATCTCCTGATTCTTTTCTCTGCAGTTATTCCCCGTCCACAAGTAGGCTACCCCTAGCCACGTTTCCTTTCCACCTACTGTGCCCAGAACCCAGAGGTGCTCTGAACACGTCTGTTTCACTCTAACCCATTTGGCTCCGCGGTGAATGGGTTAGAAGCACCGCCATCCAGCGGACATTCCAAGGACTAAACGAGAGGGGGCACACGCACACTTTCGTACGGCTTGCGCTTCGTGTCTATTTCCCTCCTTTGACCACCTCGAGTTCATGGTATATACTATAGTTCACTGTATTCATGGCACTGCGGCCCAACGCTCGCTAAACCTTTTTAAAACCAAGGAGGTTACTCCCAGCGAGTATAACGTAGCAGCCCTTTCTTGTCAGATAGTGCTCAATGTACATGTAAATGGCTGCTAATTGGGATTGCGAGACAGGAGAATTCGGCTTTTAGTTAACGCGCACGCTGCGAATTTTTTATTGTTCAACAGCGCACAGGAGAAATCTCCCACCGGCACCATTTTGAAGGTCCAAACGTGAGACACGTTACGTACTACGACGTGGGACGAACGGGTGCCGCTTTAAGGAGCTTTGCCCCTAAAAATCCCGCACAATGCCATCATTGTCTGTCATCTATACAACATTGCATTCGATAGTTTCTATATGATTCCACCTGGCGCGACTTTTCTCGAGTCCTATTGCCCGTTTGCTGAAATTTGATACGGTAATTCTATTGCCGTCTCAGAAGGCAATGTACTTCATTTTTACCGACCACGAACTACGTACGGCCCAGTGGACACCGTCTAAATCTGTGGCGTCATTGTGTTAGTTGCGGGAACCTCAAGGTGGCGTCGCTACCCACACGTTTTTTATTTATATTTTTCCGCATCTTTCGACGTCAAGCGGCGTGATTTTGATATCGTGAATGCGTAAGTTGGTAGTACGCGAAAAGACGTCTTAGATGTGAAGCAGCTTTTGCTCGGGGCTGTGTCCATCTTTCCCTCATGTGTCCGCTCCCCAACTGCTTATGCTCATCCCAGCCCCCTTTTACGCTTTCCCTCTCCCGTGTCAGTGGCGAAGGCAACGTTTTCGTGAGACAAAGTGCATCTGCTTTGTTCGTAGGCGTTGATCGTTGGTCTTGTGGCGTTCCATGTTTCCATGAGACTGAGCCTGTCTGCTTTAGTTATCGCGTTTGATGTATGTGGCGTATGCATTGAGAGACCGACTATTTAGCAGTGCTACAGTCATGATCACTGCCAGTGTTGGTGACCGGCAGCATTAGTCAGTGAGAGACTCTGAATGGTGGGGCACCTGCTTAAGGTGACGTAGACGAGTTTCTGTTGTTGCCGTTCAGCATGTCCCCGCTACTACGATTCCACACATGGTTTCCTTTAGCGGAAGATGATGTAAATTTGTTTCTCTTTAGTGCACCTTTCAAGTCGCCGTACAATCTTGTTCTTATGCTCCTGATATAAGCGCTACTTATGTGATTCCCCTCAGCCTGCCCACCCCCTCAGACAATGCTCCAATATTGGTGCCTTTCAAGCAATTTCAATAAGTGAATAAATAAATAAATGAATAAATAAATAAGTAAATAAATTACGCCAAAGCGCCTACTACTGAAGTGTTACCGCTGAAAGAGCACGTGACCTGGAATTTCGCATGTCGTTCTATTCACAGTGGGTGCGTGCCAGACAGACAATGATTCGCGAGTGTGCGCTCGAAGCCCAGAAGAAGCTGCCCGCGAACCTCAGGGGTGACCTGCAGTTCCTCTACGCCCTGCATCTCAACTCAACTGCCCTGGAAATTGTGAGTCGAACATACGATTATTTCGAATTAACCACTTCCTTCCACTTGGGAGATATCACGTTGCTCTATATCGTGAAAGCACTAGACTTTTTTTAAAGAAATATTTTTGGTATAGCTTAGGATAAGAATTTGCCTCAGTTGTTATTCAATAAAGGAGAGTTTTCCTCAATAATTGCAGCACATTGTATTTTTGAGATTGATAAAACTTTTACGTATTTGAAAGGAAGAAACAGGTGCCTTGTAACTGTACGAGTTGACTTGTTATTCTATGTCTTCAATTATTTTAATATAACTTGAAACTCGGCCATAAAGAACTACAAAATTATGCAAGCGGCACCTATTGGTACATTTAAATAGCACCGGAGTTGTGCGACACAAGAGAGAAAATCTTTATAGGAACGTATTATTTATGGATGCGGCTTTAGTCTAGGTTCCCACTGGTTCTAACCCCTTTATAAAACTTATGCACAATCATCAGCCAACAAGCAGCCGCTGTGCTCAATTTACGCCGTGAAAAAGGCTAAACGCGCACGCAGCGTCACATCTGCACACACGGAGCGTGGGTATCAGCATGTCACGGCTCATGGTAACGCCAATTCCGTTATGTTTTCATGTGTCGGATTACACAGATTAAAGAAATTGAGATGCTGAAAAAGGTATGCAGGAAATTAACCTTTGGGTAATTAGATTTGCTCGTGGCTCTCTAGAAGCAGGTGCTCTACCTACTGCTTACGACTAGCCAAGCCTTTTTGTTTGGCGTGCCTAATAAATGCGGCATGTGACAGCATCGCTACTGATCAGAGCACAGGTGTCACGCTGAGACGAGAATTTTTTCGCGCCATGTGCTTGCAGGAACCGGAAAAAATAACTTCGTGTATACGAGCTGCATCGTGTGTACTCGTGCATACCTGTGCTACTTTTGAAAACCATACTTAGGATAGCAAATAAATGTTAGACAGGCAGCCCGTGTGTGTCATTGATTATCAGCGAACAAACTTATTTGGTTGGAACGTGCTTTATGCTGTTTCCTTCGACTGCGGAATTTTAGATGGTAGCGTTTGGTGACATGCCTAGCGCACGTAATGCTTCATTTCTCAAGCATTTGATGTGCTATCATTACCGAATTCAAAGAGCCGGTCCGGATGTACTGAACAACCACCCCTCCTACATTTGTGCACTAAGAGCACATATCAGTTTGCCCAAAACTTGATCCTCCTCGGAAAAATCCGGTATTCACCTCTTTGTTCTAAGAAAATAGTAACGGGGGCTTCAAGAGTCAGGCGCTTTTCTTATGAAACAGGGAAAAAATGCTGTTGCGGTATATGTGTTAAATTCAAACGAGGCTGTGCTACCATTGGTTGCGCTTTGACGTGGTTAACAGCACTTTCTTAGTGTCATTGCTGTGCCTAGCCGCGGTGCATTGAAAACAGACATACAAAATTTATAACAAGCGTAAAGCTTCATTCTTGAAAACGGCAGGCTCTCACGTGACTCGGTGACACACATACTTTTTCATGATTTCGAGACAGTTCTCTACCCGTAATAGCTGTCAAAGTCGCAACTAAGAAACACCGCTAACGAATACAGGTCCTTACGCACTTGTCTGACTTTTTTATGCCTCGATTGCCCATTAACAAAGCAGATACAAACAAGAAGCTATAGGAACTACAGCAGTTTATATCAGACACAAGCCGCTAACATGGCGCCTAATTGGTAGCTTCGTCAAACCTTCGACAGATGGCAGCCATTTTGCATGGCAGTCAATTAGACACCTTCTCACCTTGCCGATCAGCCTTTTCTTTTAGGGGCGAAGCTCCTTAGGGCGTGGGCTGTGCGTCCCCTGTAGCCTGTATGTAGCCACCTCTAGTTTAGTTCTTGCAGTGTTCACTAGATGGCGGTACCGTCCCCTGTATGTAGCCACCTCTAGTTTAGTTCTTGCAGTGTTCACTAAATGGCGGTACCGTCTCCTGTATGTAGCCACCTCTCGTTTAGTTCTTGTGGTGTTTACTAGATGGTGGTACTTGTAGCTGATGATGGAAAGATCCAAGATGTTATAAACTAGAAAGCGGTACTTGTAGTTGATGAAAGACGCGAGATCTTATAAAATAGGAATGATGTCACATATGGCGCGTGTCATTGGTTGAAGGCAATCGTTCGATTTAGTGCGGCGACGTACGCTAGGGGGAGCGATGTAATAAAATCGAGTGGGCAAAATGTACAGAGGATTCATGGTTTACCAGGTTTACCTCCGGAGCTTCGCCCACTCATCATCATTCACTTCGTGGATATGGCGGAATTTTTTCGCCAGGTCAGAGCTGGACAAGTCGCTGCTTTCACTGCTGCAACGTCTGTTTTAAGGCCATTTCTGTTTCTATCAGGTTTCGGCAGGCTTGAGCAGCCCCTGGGACCAAGCGAAGGGCAGAAACCATTAAGGACGTGAGTTTTGTTACATGTAATCAAGAAGGTTTCAAAAAAATCACAGCATATCCGCGGAGGGAACGATGATGAGTTGGGCAAAGAGTCCATCCGTCTGTCCATCTGTCCGTGTGTCCGTACGTCCATGCCTGCGTCCGACCACGTTCGACAATGCAGACGGCATACGGGTAACACCGATGACACGTGAGCCAAGGAACCCGAGTGCAAGCGTCTTCAACGCGCCCGCCGCTCAGCTTTGTCCGTGCCACAGCAACGATCCGTTCACGTACGGCGACGATCCATGAAACAGGTACTCGTTCTCTACGCACTCAGCCAAAGTGCTTGCCGCAGCTAATCGGAGAGTAGCGGCACTTCAGATAGTAGAGGAAGAGTAACGCCATCTGTGAAATGAGACGAGAAATGGTCACACATTTCTTTTGCCTCTTTTTCTTTCTCGTCTCTTCTCTCGGTGGCGCGTGACCAGTGAGAAGGTTAGACTAAGAGGAGCTTTGCCCTAAATCTCGAGAAAGATCACCTGATTTGGCAAATCGATGCAATTATAGTGGCTCCGACATGGAAATGAGCCATCTAATTTCAACTATGGGTCAAAACAACGCACATCCCTAGGCGCATGTTCGTTTCATAAATGAAAGGTCGCTTATTCGAATCCCACAAATCAGGCCGACAGCAGTAATCGAACCAGTGGCCTCCTGGTTATGAAACAAACGTGTGACTAGGGCGATGCACCTTTTCTTGCCTATTCTTCAAATTAAACTTTTAGTTTCCATGTCGGAGCCATTAAAATGCATCAATATGCCGATTCAGACAAAGTTTTTCGAGATTTTTTGAAGGTCATATGCGCTTATAACTTTCGAAAGATACAAAAAAGGAAGAACCTGAGCCTGACATTGCAGGTTGAGAATCATGGCATGATATCGGCTGATAGGCCAAGTGTTTGTTTTATAACCGGAAGGTCCGTGGATCAAGTCCAGCTTTCGGCTTTGTTGCCAACAGAATTTTTTTATGAAATTTTTTCACACTCATACTCACGGCAACTTGGCGGCATGGAACCGTGAAGCCTGGGGGTTTTCGTGCCACCAAGTTCCACAAAATGGACTGTCATGAAACATGAAAAAAATGAAACTTGAACGCTTTGGCAAATTTTAGTTGGAAGTCGCACCGACAGCAGGATTCGAACCACTAACCTACGGATTGTGATTCGAACATTCAACCTCTCAGCCGAAGTCACGCCGTGACACTTGTACTGCAATGTTGGGCTCGGCAACTTTGTCTTTTAGGTCTTTCGAAACTGATAACTGCATCTGACCTTCAAAAATCGCAGAATATTATTGGAGTGAATGATGATGATGAGCAGGCCGAAGCCTGCGGTCATTCATTCATTCGTTCGTTCATTCGTCCATCCGTCCGTACGTCCAGTCGGTCCGTCGGTTGGTCGTTGGTCGGTCGTTGGTCGGTCGTTGGTCGGTCGTTGGTCGGTCGTTGGTCGGTCGTTGGTTCGTTGGTTTGTCCTTGTGTCCGTAAGCCTGTGCAGGCGCCCATGCACCCGATCCCGTTCGAAAATGCAGACGGTGCGCGGGTGACGTCAACAAGACGCGAGCCAAGGAAGCTGAATGCAAGCTTCTTCAGCGGTTCCGCCACTCTGCTTCGTCCATTCCCCACCAACGATCCGTCCCGAGCAGTGACTATCCAGGAGACTGAGAGAGGCACTCGTTCTCCATGCACTCAGGCAAAGCGCGGACAGCAGCTAATTGGAGAGTAGCGGCACTTCGAGCCCTTCGCGCCCACTGCTTCGTTTCGTCCATGCCCCACCAATGATCCGACACGTACGGCGACGATTCAGAGATTGGGAGAGGCACTCGTTCCCCGTGCACTAAGGCAAAGCGCGCACAGCAGCCAATCGGAGAGTAGTGGCATAGTAACGCCATCTAGTAAATGAGACGAAAAATGGCCTTCGATTTTTTTTGCCTGCTTTTCTTTCTCGTCTCTTCTACTGTCGGTTACGCGTGACCAGTGACAAGGTTAGGCTAAGAGAAGCTTTGCCCCTAAAATTGCGTAATATAAGTGATGATGATAAACCCTGGTTTGAATACATCGCCACCTCAGGACCTTATCTCTTGTTAGGCTTGTGTGTAGGTTTGTATAGAGCTGTTTCATGTTCGTAAGAAATGGTTAAGACATCGTCGACATGGTTAGGTGGTTGTAGCGATATTAAAAATGGCACAGCATCTGCAAATCTGCCTCCGAGAACAGCGCGTAGAACAGACTCCCATCTGTTCATGCGGTATCTGCTTTAATCTAGAGGAGCAGTATGCAAAGCACAATGGCTTATTTCCAGAATCTAGCAAGCCCTGTAGAAGATTTTAGGGCATAAATAAAACAGATGCGTTCCTGAAAAACTAAATTTTGACATTTTAGCTTGTTTTTGATATCTAGCTAGGTAATAAATTTACAATGTTGCTAATGAGAAGATCTTGACGTTTTGTATACATTTGATGAGAGTAAATTTTGTTTCAGCGCGTGCTACGACTGTCCTAAACGACAAACATAAAAACTGTGGTAGAAGGTTCCTGTTGAGAGTGGTGGTGCATACCTTGGAAAACATATTGCATAGAGATACATGAGTGTAGTGGTAGACTTGCATTATTTTCCTAGAATAATATAGTTTTATAATATTATGGGGCGGGTATATTACATTGTTATACTCCTACATTGTCACAGGGTGCTGAACTTCACCTGCCATAATCACACATCGTCATAAGATGACTAGCCTACATTGCCTTAACTTCGCTTAAATTATTACAACAATGCATCGTTACAGCGTGAGTAGCGAACACTAATCAACGTCGAATAATAATTAGTCAACTTTAAAAAGTATAGAATTCGTGCGAGCAAATGCTCAGTTCACTTCACATACCACGCTTCGTACAAGCTCGAAGAACGCATATTTCGTCCTAGTTATAGGTTTATATCAAAGTTTCAACCTCCTCAGTTCCAACAATGCACCAATTGGAAGAGCTTTAGCAAAACTGAATTATTTGGCTTCCTGCGCTGTGTGTAAAGAAAAAGTGGGTAACGATTCAGGAGGAAGCAACAAAAGGGAGAAGGCAGGGAGGTTAACCAGAAAGACATCCGGCTAGCTTCCCTACACCGCGGGATTAGGGAAGGGCACAAGAAAGATGAGAAAGAGGGAAGATAGGGAAAATAAAAAAAAAAGAAAGACTGACAGTAATTTCACTGCAGCGTGTAGAACTCCATGGCATGTCAGAGGCGTTCACACAAGCCTGTCTTTCTCAGGAAACACAGCAGGGCTTTCACTGCCTCGTGAGCTGTCGAGGCATGTGGACGTTGCTGTAATAGCACCTGCACAGAAAGAAGCCGATCATCAAGTCGCCGCATTGGGTTGGTAAGTACTTGTCTGTCGGAGGCAAATCGAAGACAGTGGCACCGCAGGTCTTCGATATTTTCATCAGTGCCGCAAACATCACTCGCCACACTGTCAGTAATTCCGATTAACGTGCTGTAAGCTTTCGTGAAAGCAACTCCAAGACAAAGGCGATAGAGACGCGAAGCTTCACGTCAATGTAGGCCGGGTGGAGGCCGGAGTTGTAGTGAAGGGTCAAGCTCGTGCAGTCTTGTACGTCGTATGCTTGGTGTGTTCCACTAAGTCAGTGTGAGACTGCGGGCCAGTTGACGAATCTGCCTCGCCGCGTCCACTCTTGAAAGCGGAATTGGAACGGTTTGCTTCTTCATGTGACGTGCAAGCACCATGATCTGCAGAATCATTCCCGCCTATGCCACAATGGCCAGGTAACCACCGAAAGACGATGTCGTGGCCTTTTTGTATTAAAAGGTGGTGAAGTTTCATGATTTGGTAGGTTCAGAGTACCAGGTACTCTACTATGGGAGAGCTGAAAGCCATTCCGTGGACCTCACACACGTGCTACCGAATTCTTGAGTAAGTCTGTGTTTAGACAAAAAATGTTTAACGACTTCAAATGCTTCATGCTCAACTTTGGGAGAGGACTGAGCCGTCCCGCTAAAATCACAGCAAAAAAGCTTCAGAGGATTCAAAGGTGGCTGCATCAACAAAAAGTAAAAAGTTATGAACTCGAGAAATTAAACAGTTGTCTCAAAGTGTGGTGGTACCCATATGTGTACTCCTCAACTTGGAAAGAGATGATTTCTGAGCACATCACCCAATTCGACTGAGTCCACCCTGTCATCTTCGCGGAATACCGAGGTATTAACCATCTTTTTCATGTCAGTTCTCGCTATTGACAACATGAGATGCCTTAACCGGGAAGCCGTGTCTGTACAGCTAGAGGCACTGGTGCCGAACGAAGTGAAGGAAGTCAGAGTGAATAGCCACAAAAACATCCTAGTGATTGACGTCAATCATGTGACTACGCTTGACAGATTGCGTGACGTAACGGAACGTAATGGAATGAAAGTCCACTCTCGTATACCGCTGGGCAAAGAAGTAAGCACTGGGGTGATATATCATGTTGCCGAAGCCATTACCAACTTCCACCTACCAGTCTTGATTAGGCCGGCTTCGGAAGATGCCAAGATTACAAGTGTACGTCATCGGGACATCACGATGCGTAATAATTACATTTAGGGGGAATCACCTCCATCACACGTAAAAATGGGTTACTTCCGACACGCAGTTCGTCCGTTTATACCAAAGCCACTTCAGTGCTGGAGGTGTATGAAGCTAGGTCACGTAAGGGGTGTGTGCATGAACTCTACTATCTGTTCCCCATGCACTGGGCACCACAACAAGGATACGTGCCAGGCCACGACTATGAAGTGCTCAAACTACAATGAAGTGCTCCTCCGATGAGGGCACATGATGCCTCATCGAAGGGCTGTCCTTTTATTTGAAAGGAGCTAACAATACTAAAGAAAAGGGCCCGAGATGACATCTCATACCGAGAAGCAGCTGTATCCATTACGCGACGACTGTCCCGTCGCCGGCGCTGCACCAAAGCCACCAAAACCTCGTCGCCTCGCGAAGCACGTCCAAAAGCACTCCCACCTCCCCCACTCCGGCCAAGTGCTGTCGGTTTCAAGAACAAAGGCACCTCTGCTGGCAGTGGAGCAGACGCTTCATCCTTATTCCCCAGTCAGAACGCAGTCGTTTTAAAGGAAAATGATGTCTCTGCCAGCAATGCGGGTGACGCTTGGCCCGAACTCCCAAAGATACAAGCGCCTGATGAGAGGCACCAGATTTCGACAGGGAAGGACTCTTCATTGGTACCTCATAATTTGACGGACAAAGGACAACTCATAGCCATGGTTAGCGCCCTGGTCAGTGCTATGCGCGTGCTGCTGAGAAAGATGCAGACACCGACAGCTCGAAGCGTGTTGCAACTGCTTGTCACCATTACTCCAGTTCTCGCAAGCCTTCAGAAGTCTGCTGCTTGAGCGCAAGCGGCACCATCACGGCTTCACTATCGGCAAGATTTTGGGTGCATGGAACCGCGCATACAAATAAATGCAACGAATGGGCTTAATTGATTAAGACACGGATGTGACTCACTGTCTGTAATGTTAAGCATATAACTGCCGTTTTGTCAACGGCATGAGTGACATTTCGTTCCTCTCTCTCTCTAACTTTTATTCCCCTTACCCTCTCCCCAGTGCAAGGTAGCCTACTGGGCTCAGCCATGGTTGACCTCCCTGCCTTTCTTTCAACCTTATTCTCTCTCTCTCTCTCTCTCTCTCTCAGTTTCTGAAGTCTCTATGATTGCATGCAACAAAAATATCAGACAGAAATAACTTTATACATGATCTTCGGGGCGTCCACAGTTAAAGGAATGGACTACAGACAATGTTCTTTATGCTATAACTAAAAAAAAAGGGTTTAGTTTTACGTCAAGACACCGTCGAACACTCGTGCACGGCTCAACCATTTTCGTTCACTCGTTTTTCGAATATGACTAGACACATGGCGCCGCTTCTCTGGGCTTAGGGAAATCAACTCATGCTTATGGTGGCAAGGTATTTTTGGACGCGAGGATATCTAATTGTGTTGAACTGTACACTTTAAAAAAAACAGTAGCCAATTGGTTACCCTGGGACCGAGGAAGTCAATGCCTACGTAGAAACCAAGCCTCGTAAGTGCGTTTTTTATGAGCTCGGAATGAAATTTATTGCTGTATTAACTGTTAAAAGTTATCATTTCTTAAACAGTACTTTCGACGCAAAACAACATTGCCTGTTTCTTTGTTCTCTCCTTCCAGTACCTATCGTGTGCGGAACACGAGGAAGACACTATAGTGGATGGGGTAAGCGATATGTTTTTCTTTTAATACGGTATAGGCTTTCTTGGGATACATCGTTTGGGATACTTCGAAACAAAAATTTTGATTTGTCTGTCTGTCGACTTGTCTGTTTTTCACCCTTAACGGCTTGTCTTCTTACCTTTTAGTTTGTTGCTCTTTAGTTCCAAAATCCAACCATGCACAATTGCAGCGGCCACTAATATTGCTCTGGATTCTGCGTTCAAACATGTGCATAATATCGATTAAAAATCAAATGCTGCCCATATACGTGGCAGAACACCAACACCTCTATATAATGTGGCGCGTTTCTTTGCACTATAAAAGCGATATATAAGCAATGGTAAGGAACGTAGCGTTTATTACGCTAAGCTGACAATGAAAAGCTGTGCACGAAAAGGCGGGTGTTCTCTGCGTTTTTCTAAGACGATAAGGTGTTGGCACCTACACGCTGTGCGCATCCAGGCAATTATACACAGCGCCTCCAAAATCCCATTCACCGACTTTCTCGCACAGAACATCAAATGAATGCTTTATTCACCCTCTACAAAAAGAAGACTATTTTCAATCGATGACATTTGCAGTGAGACATGCAGATACGGGGCCAATTTTTCATATATGAAATATTTGGCGCAGCTTAGCCTGACTCGTTCTGGCGCCAATAAACCCAATATAACTAGCTACATATGAAATATAGGAATTTAAAACAAAATGTGCGCATTGTTTTCATGGTCAAATAAAACTCGCCGGTATTATACCCGCCGACATATGCGTCCCATTCAATCTCGACTTGAAGCGCTAAAAACTTGAGCTGTAAAAACGGCCAAATGAATTTCGCCGGGTGAACTTTAGCGTAGTTAACTTTAGCAGTGCGAGCTTTACCAGTGGGAATGGTCATCTGCACAGCCAATGTTGTTCTGACATTCTAAAATTTTGTCTCAGTTCTCGACAGTTGATGAATGCCACGCATTACCGTGTTCAATATAGGATGTAACACGCTATCTGCGATCAGAGCAACGCTGTCGATGAGCACACGAATAAAAATCCAGTGCTTCAACAATACTCGTGCTCTTGGGCTGTCTTTGTCTTGTTGGAGCTATAATACTTTGACCCTCAGAGGTTTGCGGGCTGTTTTGGTAAGTATACAGCGTTCTTCGTCATGGCGCAACACTGCCTTCACTTCGGGCACGTGCTGCGCGGGGAACGGCAAAGCCCTGCCAGCTTTTTAGAGCACAGCCCTACATGGCTATGATGTTTGTCGGTTTGTTCGTTCCTGTGCAGACAATCCTAGAGCAGGTGTGCGTCATAGGGATCGGGCAAACACCAGGGTCGCCACTGAGTATGAATAAGGAAACACGCGCGCAGAAAACACGAACGTATGTGCCGAACGCTTTCGGCAAGCCTCACTACTCAATGCGGGAGGTCAGACAAGGCGGCTCATGACGGAGAAGAGGACGACGAAGTGATAGAAGAACGTTCTTTGCTTTCTGTGCTCCTGCAAATTAGGTTTTTCCGGCCGTGAAAAGCTATTTACAGTGTTGAGGACAACATCAGCTGTGACGCCTGACAGCAGAAAGGGGCGTGACGGTACTAAACGCCGACGTTTCACCGTCACCGTGGCGGACGGAACCAGCCAGGATGTGCAAGAGTGGCAAGGGCCACCTTTACTACAGCGTGGCTTCGGAACCAATGAGCGTAAAAGTCAACCTGGTGCTACCATGGTTTCTTACATTAGGGCACCAACACTCGTTTTGGAGGCGATGAGGAAACCTGAAGACATGTCGAACGAAGGAAGCTCTGCGAAAAAGGTGAGAGTGGAAGAGCATACGGACAACATGCAGGAGGGGACATCGACCAACTCTTTTATTGATGAAGATATTGAATCTGAGGAGGAAGCAGATCCTTTCACTTAAGTTACATATAAAAAGAGTAGATTTGAGGGAATTCCTGTGGTGTTCCGACCAATAGAGGAAACGAGAACCATCTGTAAAGTAAACCCAAACGTTGTAGCCTCGCAACTTGTTGCACCTGCTAAAGAGAAAGTGCGTTCTTTCCGAGTGAACAAAGATGGAAGTTTCTCAGTCACCGTGAGCTCTCTTGCCTCAGCCAAAAGCTTGTTGTCTTGTGCGCAGGTGGCTGGCTTGCTGGTGAAGCCATTCATTCCGGAGTCTTACATGCGAAAATTAGGCAAAATCAGACATGTGCCTCTAGAGTACACAGAAGAACAACTTACAGAATATTTATAAGAGGCAGGAGTGATGTCGGCTAGACGCCAGATTCGTTACATACGACAAGAAGATGGCACTGTAGCATCACACCCACTGAGAAGTGTGATTTTACAATTCACATATGACAGACCTCTTCCAGAGAAAGTATTCCTTGGATTTACAAGCCATCCTGTTGAGGAATATCTGGGCCCAACAAGACGCTGGTATAATTGACAGAGGTTCGGACATTTGGCGAAAAATTGCCGAGGAACAAGGCGCTGCAAAATATGCGCCGAAGACCACCATCACAAGGACTGCAAATCGATAACACAACCGAAGTGTGCCAATCGCAAGGGGCCCCACGCTGAGTCGTTCTCTGGATGCCCACAGAACAAGGCGGCTTCTCTTCAATATCAACATGACATCATCTATGGTCGCACGCAACAACATGACGCGCCTGAGCCCAACGTCAACACCATGAACCCAGCACGACCTCCTCGACCGCAAGCACCTAAACGCCAGGACCATGTAATGACGTACGCGCAAGCTGCAAGAGGACAACGAAAGCATGGGAAAAGTGCGGGGACATCAACAAGCCAGCAGCAAGCTCGACAAGAGTCTCAGGAGGGACCTCAAGAAAAAAGTAACCACGTGGTTAACATACGAAAAAGCACTAGCACATCGCATCCAGTAAGTGTAACGCAACCAGAAAACTCCTCTTTGTCGATAGCTCATATTGTCATACCAATGTTATTCTCGGCTTTAAAAGCCATACTAGCCACGATCCCACAGGCTAACAACCTTCCTGAGGTCAAAGCCATCTTGTCGATGGAACAGGTAGTGTTCCAATTAGCCACAACAGTCACTGCGCAGGCAAAACATGAATAATTGTTATCAAAATGTCGTGATCTTCCAATGGAATGCGAATAGTATTCGCCCTAAGTGTGCAGACCTCCGAAAATTTGTGGCTCAGAGCTCCTTTCCAGTGTTATGTATTACAGAGGCCGGGTTAGACATCACTTTTCGGTTATCGAACTACGTTGTGTATAGGTTCTCTAGATATACAGGACCGAGCAGAGCAATGATGTGTGTGAGAAAAGATCTGCCATCAGTACAGTTGAATGCTACATCATTGGATTATCCAGAATATGTTGCATGTGAGGTTAGATTTGGTCGAGTAAATATAACAGTAGTCAACGTTTATCTCCAGCCTTCCACAAATATCTCGCTTTCTGCATTGACAGCACTTTTCCGGACGTACACGAAAGCTGTGATATATTGCGGAGATTTCAATGCTCACAATGTCATGTGGGGAAGTGCGTACTGCGATCGTCACGGAAAGGACCTACAAAAAGCAATTCAGGATAGTTCATTATGCTTGTTAAATGACGGTTCAGTGACGTTCCTACGGGGTTTAAATTACTAGAGTTGCCTAGACTTCACGCTCTGCTCACATGATATTGCACCTGGGGCGTCATGGCAAGCAGACATTGAAACAAGGGGTAGTGATCATTTACCTATCCTAATACAGCATCCAAAACTACGCTTTACTAAATATAGGCCCTCAGCAAAGATAACTAACTGGCAAGCATTTCGTTATCACATATCACATCAAGCTGATACTGTTACTGACACTGACAGCTTAGTATCACTCATAGAAAACAAATTAAATCACTGTTCCAAGTTAGTTAAAATTTCTGAAGTTTACGTTGTAGTAGACGCTGAATACGAAAGACTTAGGGCCATTCGCCGCAGAGCTGAAAGAAAATACAGACGCACGGGTCTACTTGAAGATTACCGCGACTGTCAAAGAACGCATGACCGCATGAGACGACAACTGGATAGACTAGGCAAAAAGCGCTGGCGGAATTTCCGCACTTCGCTAACGCCATTTACACCCGAGTCAAAATTATGGAATGTTCTACGCTCTTTAAGTGGGACAGTAACACATCAACAACCATTTAGAGCCTTAGCTTTAGTGAAGAATGTACCGGAAACAACCGTTGCGGACGAATTTTGTCAGCATATTACACGACCTAGTGCAGCCGGGCACACACCTGAATACATTAAGTCTGTTGGGGATATTAAAGCATTGATTACTTTTTCTCTCAATACACATCATGATGACCTAGATCATCCGTTTTCACTGCAAGAATTAAATAAAGCTCTTGCAGTGTGCCGATAGAGGACAGCAGCTGGTCCTGATAGGATAACATATGTAGCATTAAAAAACCTGGGTTCTGTGGCCACATATACTTTATTGAAGATATTTAATAATGCATGGACAACAGAGAACCTTCCACCCTGCTGGAAAGTTGCAAGAGTGGTCCCAATTCTCAAACCCGGAAAAACGCCTTTATCCATAGATTCTTTCTGCCCTGTAAGCCTGACTAGCTGTCTTTGTAAACTTATGGAAAAGATTATAGATGCTAGACTTCAGTGGTGGGTGGAATGTACGAACGTGCTTCCAAAAAATGTGGCAGGTTTTCGTAAACGCCGCTGCACCATGGATGCCATTCTAGACATTGTAACTTATGTAGACCATGAAAAGAGCTGTGGAAGAATCGCCGTTGCAGTATTTTTAGATATAAAGCGAGCATTTGACACAATCAGCCACGCTCATGTACTACACGGTTTAATTCAGTTGGGAATAGTAGGCAGGACACTAAGATGGATTGCAGAATTTCTAAGAGACAGGAAAATCTTCATTGACACGGCTTACGGTAAAAGTAAAGAGCATGAAGTTAGTCAAGGAGTCCCACAGGGTAGCGTACTTAAGCCCATTTTTATTTAATTGCTTTAGGGCTGAAATATCCCATATCTTACCTACTAGTTTGAAATATTCCATATATGCAGACGATCTGTGCATTTGGGCATCAGACACGAGCATTCAAGCAGTTCAGCAAAAACTTCAGGATGGGCTGACAATAATCAATGGCTTTTTCAAGAGCAGAGGCATGATTCTTTCCCACGAGAAAACATCTGTACTTCCGTTCACAAGGAAATGCCTTAAGAAATTCATACTTCAGTTAGACTCTCAGCGCTTACAACTTGTGCGGCAGCACAAATTTTTAGGGGTTATTTTAGACAGACGTCTGTCTTGGGCACCCCAGATAAAATCATTAGAGGACAAAGTCAACTCTCTAATCAATATATTACGTCGACTAACCGCAGTGAGATAGGGTAGTTCATGTTCTTCTCTATTACGTGTACAGTCAGCAATAATTCGACTAAGAATAGCTTACTCTGCCCCTGTTTTACATGGGATATCACGTAACTTGGAGGAGAGGATTCAAAGATTGTTGGCCAGAAGCCTTCGTATATGTCTTGGTGTACCGCGAGCGCCTGCCAGTGCTTTAGTGATTGCGGAGTCTCGTCAACCGACTTTCCATGCTATGAGATTTACGGAAACTTGCCGGCATTATCTTCGGTTGGCAACTCAACACGCTAATCATACCATATACCGAGCTATTCAGGAGAGATCAGCTGCAAGAATGCATAAAAATATACTAGAATTCAAGAGTTCACTGCCTACGCACGACTATTAGCCTCCATGTGCATCCCACCCACCATGGCGACTCTATATCCCAGATATTACAACTTTGATTCCGGGAATAAATTGTAAGAACGATCTGCTCATAATCGTAATAAAGCAATTAACTCTAACACACCTTTATACTAACTATGAAGACTATATTCGCGTGTACACCGACGGATCATGCCTAAATCAAAGCTCTACGTCGGCATTCTTTGTACCTGCATACCAAGCGAGAAAAGCTTTTAAACTCAGCCATTTCACAACATCCACAACGGCAGAACTCTATGCAAGACTCTGTGATTTACGCTTCATATGTTTACAACCAGGTCCACTTCGATGGGTAGTTATCAGTGACTCACAGTCCTCATTAGTTTATTTAAAAGGAATCAGCTTGGGAAACAAAGCTAGTGAGCTAGCATATGAAATACAGAGGACGTACGCTATAGCAAAAGATCTAAACCACACTATAATGTTCCAGTGGGTGCCAAGCCACTGTGGAATCACAGGAAACGACATAGCTGATCACATTGCACGTGCAGCACATGAAGAAAATAATATACCACTGCTAACTCTATCGATGAGCGATGCACGTTGCCTTATAAATAAGATGAGCTGTCAACTGTCTAAGGAAACCTGGTTCGAAAATGGGGCGCAAAACTCTCTGTTGTATAACATTGATCCCGGTATAGAATTGACTATTCCGTTAAAGGTTAGCCGATCGGTAGAAACAGTCATCCATAGGCTTCGACTTGGTACAACCTACACGAAGGCTTTCCTCTATAGAATAAGGAGAGCTGGCAGTCCCCCCTGCTCATGTGGAGAAGTTCAAGAAGACGTGGAGCATATTCTTCTGCATTGTAAAAATCATGACGTACCCCGAAGAACCTTTTTCAAAAACTCAATTCTTTGGATAAGCGACCTCCATCAATTGCAAAAATCTTGGGTCCATGGTCAAAAGGAAAGCTACAATCCACTGCAGCGCGTGCAGTCGTTCACTTTCTGGAGGAATCAGAAATAGCTCAAAAGTACTAAGCAAAAAACAAAAGTTAACCGCGGTATGTTTCAAAACAGTATTTTCCTGCTTCACTACGATATTTTTGGGAAAACCTTTCTGAAAACATGTCAGTATTTAAGCGACAAGATCACTTTACACGTTTTATTGAACCTCACGTTTTTGTGTGAACACTTAAATTGGCGTGATTACTTGTGTGTATTTCTTTTATTTTTTAACAAACTCAGTGTGGTGCGGACACAGTTCTACGCAGTGTGGACTCATTTCTGTGTGGTGTGGACACTCAGTGTGGAAAAACGTGAACTCATTGTGTAAGTGTTGTGCTATGTACATATGTAGAGCCTTGTGTTTGCTACTGAATGTGCGATGTTGGCTTTTGTGCAAGAGAAGAGGAGTAGCCGGTGCCACGCATTGGCACCAACCTCTCCTTACATACATTAAATTAAAAAAAAGGCGGCTCATGTCATGGCAAGAACGTGCCTGCAACTGAAATGGAAAATTTTGAAGGAGTATTCACTGAATTCACAAGGGTCTTTTAGAAAAAGCATTGTAGATTTGGTTGCAGGTTGTATAATTTATGGTGGCTCTTAATACTGATTGAGAAACTTCCATGTCGTTTCCTAAACAGCTTCGCTGGTCCCACAAAGAAAAATAGCTGTTGGAATTTTTTTTTTTTCATGAACGCGTAGCTTCGCGATCTTTCAAGTATTCGTTAAGCGAACTTGCGACGCCCGTATACTAAGGGAAGCAAACGAAGAATGCTGGTGTGCTATTGCGCAGATGGCTACTGTAGTGCTAATGTCAGGACAACGCCCTTCGAATGGAGCTACAGGTTTATATAGCGCCAATCGTCATTGGCGGCTTTCGTGTTCATTCAACCAGTGCGTGTTCAAACACTCCCCAATAGACTTTCTTCCAGAGAACACACACACTCTCTCTCACACATGCGTGAACGCAAGTACACGCACACATACGGAGACAGACTGACAGAGCCTACACTTTGGTATTTTCAGTATACTCATTCTCCGTACTTAGTTTTACATCTGCGCCCCCACAGGGCCGATTCATCACGCGGTAAAAACTAGAAGAAAGCAATAAAAAGCTATGCCGTGGGTTACGTATTCATCGGCTACAACACAGTAATCTCAGTAAGACCGCTTAAGCTGGACCTCTTTTATGCGCCTCTGGGATGCGCTTCTGAGCTCAAAAAATATTCGCGACTTTTCTTCCCTCGAAAACTTTCCAAAACCAACATTTGAAAGCTCAGTTTGCAGCTATTGCTACCTTACTGTCCCTATTGACTGGCAATGTGAGCAGACATTAAAAATAAAGAAGAAATCTCCCGCACTAATAGATTAAGCAAGGCTATACATTAGGAGAGTCCGTAGAGTTTCGTATCCAAGTGCCAAGCTAACAGGAATTAGGAGTAATTAGGAGACCACCAGACGCGTAATCCGAAAGTCGTAAGCTCGGTCCCTGCCAGCGGCAAGTTATCATTTCGGCCATTTTTCTTCTTGCCCATTTACATTACAATTACTGCTAACAACACGCCATATGTTTTACTTGGTGGTGTTGTCGGTAAGTTCTCATTAACATTTCCGGGTGATGTGTTTTGGTTTCACGTGAGGGACGCATGCGCTTTCTTCATCTGTGCCTTTCGTCTTTTCTTGCGTAAAAGGAGGCACGACCATGTCTGAATGACAGTGTCACGTTCCATTCTGTTGACTCGACGTGTCGCTATGGCGCCAGCCTGTACATTGCAGCCTGGTGTAAGCAGCGTGCGGCGCCGAACCACGAGCGTTGTTTCTTACGGAACACGCCAAAGCGCAGATGCGCCTGTAGGATGTTACCGCCACCGATGTAGGGTGTCAGTTACTGCCCACATGAGGTGATTGCCCCAAGTCTGCATTCAAAGTCACGCTGTAGAAGTCACTACACCACGTGACAATATTATGTCCAACAAAGCAAAACTATTCCTTAAATTTCTACTTCTTTCAGTGATATACCCGTATACGCTAACTTTCTCGTCACAGCTCGCTGAAGTCGTGAGCGTAGAAAGAAGCATTCCTAACTATAGCGGGTCCCACCTGATGACGCCAATATTTCCTAACTGTAGCGTATCAACACAATGCAAACAAAACCGCATTTCCGCCACTTACCCATCACGTTCTCCGTCTGCTGTCACTTCGGGGGAAACCACATTTTCATCAGCCATAGGTGAGATCAGCATATCTAAGGTCTTACGAAGGTCGAAAAAGTTAATTTGGAAACCTACGAACTCACTTAATAAACTGTATTCGTTTCGAGGGTAAATCACAATCTACGACATTCCTAGTTTAGAGCTGAACTTTGAGTACAGTGCGTGTCATACAGGGAACCTGTAGCGACCATAGCGGTGGCTCACACAGTTGCATCGAGGCCGACACACTGCCATGACACCGTTCCATACCTCTTTTTGTAGTATTCTATAGATGTGCAGCTATGATGACGTCCTCTAATCACCATTTTTCTTTTTTCGCTGGTTGCTATGGCATGACACAGCACTTTGCCAGCTATCTCACTGTGACTGGCATACAACTAGAGTTGCTGCTTCATGCTAGCGTGCGCACGGAAAATTATTGCTTGGTTTCAGTGCGGAAGAGCATTCGTGAGAAAAGTTTAAATTATAAAGAAGGCCTCTCGACTGTCTCGACGTTCTAATTTCGATCACATAGGGCCAGCAAGCGTAAAGATTGCTGGCCCTATGTGGCCCTATGGTTGAACTTCGCTGCCACTGAAAATGGGTGTCGCAGGAAGCCGGGAACGCTGAAGACAAAATTAAATTCTTTTCTTATTACCATTTGGATAACTTCATTGTGCCAGGCGTGCACGCACCATTGGAGAAAGCTGAAAAATATGCGAGTGCTGCGCAGCTTGACTGATCAAAGGTAACGTAGTTTGTCGTCATTGGAAGCAAGACTGGCAATACCTTGTACTTGGCCGAATCGCGGATATAGGTAATATTAATAAACTATATATCAGCTTTGTAAGCGTTTAAATTTAAAAATAAAGTATCAGCACAATACGTTGACAACTTCGTACACATTACCATGTCCATAGTTTTTTGGAATGCTCTTTGAATAGCACAGGAAGCATTTTAATCAGGCTTGGAATAAAGTCCGCGCAATCAATGGGAGGTAAATGGGCCGCGAGACGATATGCTGACGTTTGACAGCCTCTGCGCAATTAAGATATTCAAGCAAGTGACCACAAAAACGAAACTCCGCATATCGTTAGGCTCTTTGTAGTTTCACGTGCGCGTACATCACTGTCCGATGGGCGCGCACAAATATAATATCAATGAGTAAAACCATGCCTCGCGCAGCGTAACGCCAACTCTGTTTTTTTCTGTTTCGAGAACTGTAATCGGCATTCATCTCTTTCCCCCTGCCTCTGCTTTCATTTCACTGCCAAAAATCTCTTCTTGTCTCTTCGACAAGTCACCAGTGAACTTTCAACTTTTCTTAAACTTTTCCTGCAGGCGAGTGAGTGGGTGAGGGAGTTATTGTAGTAGTTAGCCCGTTAGGGTTTTGACGTAAGAACAACAGTTGCTATGATGCGCCAGCCAGAAAGTAATCTTGAATAAAAAGTGAACTTGAAGCGACTAAAGGGCCCCACCGCAGTGGTCTAATGGCTATGGTACTCGGCTGCCGGCCTGCAGGTCACGGGCTCGAATCCCGGCTGTGGTGGCTGCATTTTAGATGGAAGCGAAAATACTGTCGGCCCGTGTGCTCAGATTTGGGTGCACGTTATGGAACCACAGGTGGTCAAAATTTCCGGAGCCCCCCACTACGGCGTCTCTCATAATCATACTGCAGTTTTGGGACGTTAAACTCCACATATCAATCAAGTGACTAACGGTAGAAAATCAATAATATATAACAGGTGGAAAGCCGTTCTTTACGGCTGCTTTAAAACACTCGTGGTCACAGGTGTCTCTTTTGAAGCTACAATGCGGGAAGATCGCAACACTATAGCCACCACTTGTACAACGCACATCTCCATGTATGACGCATTGGTTCCGGACATCAATATATTGAATTAACTGAAGCTGTCATCACATGCACAATGCGTGGTATGGTGTCATTCAAGAGTTCGGACTAATTCTGCTACTCTAATTGAAAGCAAGCGCCACAGGCGTCTCATTCTGGACAGTGTAGCAGGAATATTATCTAAAAGGAAGAATAAAATAGTGTTGGAAGACACGTACTTGGCGCTGAACTAATGACTAAGGTTTATTGAAAAACAACTGCAATATATAGGAATGATGTATCTGTGCAGAAAACGACACATCAGTAGAAGTGCGCATACAAGTGATAAAAGCCGTACATCGAACATTATTAACAAACTCCCTCATTAGAGGACCCCAGATATTAATTTCACCGCCGCGAAACGAAATTGATTAATTTGTGGTGTTTAGCGTCCCAACGCGAAGCGAAATTGAGAGCAAGTTAAGACAAAAGACATCATGCTGTTGTATGCGGCAGGTGTCTCTAATATCGTGTTCGTGCTGCTCATATCGTGTGCGCTTGGGTTCGTGCAATGCAGCCCACGGGTGCCGGCGGGGTCGTGGACGTGTACTGCACCAACAATGGCAAAGCTCCTCGAAAGTGCCCCCAGTGCGCCTCCGAGGTGTACACAACCGTTGACGCAGCTAAGGTGGAGGCCACGGTAAGGAGCGCGAGGTTGCTTGCACAATACCACTTCTCGAATGTACCCGGGAAGGTGACAAGTCGGGTGAGAGGGGAGGAGGTCGAGATAGTATTCAGTATGTGGACATATTTGATTGTATTCCATGTGTGTGTGTACTTCATAAGCCCCATTTCCACGTGATGAAGATACATTAGGAGGCTAAAAAATGTACGCCTGAGAGATTGCAGTACGCCTTCTGAAACAGCAAAATGCAGGCTCGTTTTCAAGAAGAACGTGATCACCAGAAAGACTGGTATAATCAAGGGGTGTGTTTGATAAAAAGCAAATTCACTTTTCTTCAATTTCTCATGGAAACGCAGGCCGCGGTTTCGAATCCCGGCTGCGGCGGCTGCATTTCCGATGGAGGCAAAAATGTTGTAGGCCCGTGTGCTCAGATTTCGGTGCACGTTAAAGAACCCTAGGTGGTCGAAATATCCGGAGCCCTCCACTTCGGCGTCTCTCATAATCATATGGTGGTTTTGGGACGTTAAACCCCACATATCAATCAATCAATCAATTAATCAATCAATCAATTTCTCATAAAAATAGTGTTACATCTTGGTAGTGCCACAGTGCTTATTTTTTACTTGGGAGACGTGTTGTTTTTTTGTTTAGGATGAGGAGGAGGAAAGTTTAAGCGGAAGGACACGGATTTTTTTTTGTTTAGATTTTTCAAACAGCCAAATATGGCGAACGCGTTATGTAAGGTACCTTACATTACGTGTTCGCCATATTTGGCTTGTCTAAATTGTCAGTTTTCAGCTTTATCTTTGATGTGGTGGTTTTTTTGCATATTATTTGTATTTTCGAACTGCGTGTACTTGTGTTCTTACGGTGGTATACTATGCCAGAATAATGTATGCTCTCTCTGTGCTTATACTTATGTGCGCCACTTTCTGTGTACCATCACTGATTGCTTAACTGTAACCGGCTGGGAAGCTTAGTCAAGTTCACAAGAACGCTTCCTTCCCCGTGCCCTCCACGTCCTAAAGTAGTAAATAAAATGATTGTTCCAAAAGCAGAAAATGTATCCCTGACGTACACAAATCGCCGATTTGCTACTCTGCTTGGGGAAGGGGAGTGGAAATGGGAAGGAGGAAAGGAGACAGAAAAATTAACATACAGCATCTTACAATAAAATTTAATAAATAACTAAACACAGCAGTGCATTCTCGGTCTCCTGAGCGGGTACTTGCGCTGATAGAGTATCTAGTTGTGTGCAGTCAAGGTACAACTGAAGTCTGTCGAGCTGACCGATCTATCCATATTTGAAAATAGAAGTTTCATTACACACCTCCGTTGCATGAGGCGGAATAGATCGGTATACACTTCGGCCAAGTGGCAAGGCTGTACCGCAACAACTGAGGATCAATCTAAACTGTGGAACATAATTTGTTTGATTGTTGAGGGTATGCCGATGAGCGCGCGTTCGATGTCAAGCAGATCGTTCAGACTAAGTCATTCGGATAAGACCACCTAATATGTGGAAGATGCCAATGGCTTGCAATTGCCTTTATTGCTTTTTTTCTTTGTGCCACACTAATATTTTGTTCCATGAAAGTGCACGACTTTTGTGGTGGTGCAATTGGCAACCGCTCCTCTCACGTATTCATGATGGAGTTTTTTGTGCTAACAAATAGGACGTGTATGCACGGCGCAACAAGAAATGCCGGTGGAAAGTATACGTTAGAGTGGACGAGGATACGTGTATACCTGTTGAAATATTGGCTTCGGCAGCATAACTTGTTCGGCAATTGCCGATTACTTCAAAAGCTTATAGAAATTACATTCTGCAAAAGAACAACATGGGCAGGATGGGAAAACAAGTGCCGAATGAGTTAATGTGCGATACTTCCGAGATGAGTAGTAAGAAAAACAAGCAACATAATATTAACTTGGCCGGTACTTTATCAGAACTGTATTAATACTCGTAATTTTAGTCTTTCCTGCAAACTAATGCACCTTTCTCTCGAGCTGAGGGACGTGTCACTAGTGCACTCGTGTATACGTTTTGATTCGTTAAAAAGGAGGAAAGAAAAAACTATGTTACCTCATCTCACACACTTTATGTTTGTACCTACTAATTTTATGTTTCAGAGGAAGGGGGAAAACATACTCTATTGGCGGAAGGGTTAATTCAGCAGGGCCTGAACAGCTACTTTTCAGTAGATGAGGGGAGCTGAAATACAAGACGGAGGGTAAACTCGTATAATTCTCTCGACGTTTATTTTGTGTTTTTCTTTTCTTTTCAGGTAGACGCCTGCTACAGCAAAAAAGAAGCGGCACATCCGGTAAGTGACCTTCTTTATGTTCCACACTTGAATCCCGATAAAGGAAACCGGTGAGTGTTTGGGAAGTAAGTCTTCGTAACATCACGATCTTGGTTTTATTAGGGTGTGGTACTTCACCAGCGCTAATGAAGTCGCGCATTCATGAAAGACTCTAGCTTTAGCTGCATTTTACATTGTGCATTTCTGTTAGAATTCATCTTATAGAAAAATGTTGACCAAATATCCGATGGCAACGCAAGTTGCTTGATAATTGGGGGTTGAACACTGCCACTGAAAAGTTTCACGAGCCCCACACGTAGCTCTATCGAATACTACGTAGCGGACGCTTTCACCAAAAATTAATACAAACAAAATCAGCTGCAGCAGCCTTTTACTTGTGGCAATGCAAGCATGTTCATTGTCACTTGCTTCTAAATGTCACGCCAACCTGGCGGACCGTGATTATACATCGACGGCGGGATTATAGCGTGGTCGCCTCTGATAAGGCGGGTGGGTTACCTTAAACGCACCCGCTACGGTAATCGACTACTCACTCGCATGTCGCAGGGTCGAATCCCAGCCGCGGCGACCGCATTTTTGACAGAGGCGAAGATGTTCGAGCCCCGTGCACTTCGATTCAGGTGTGCGTTCAGGTGCCCCAGGTAGTCCACATTTCCGGAGCGCTCCCTTACGATGTCTCTAAAAATAATATCGCAGCTTTTAGGCGTTAAGCCTCATCAATTATGATAGTTAAAATTTTCGAAGTGCTTTTCAAAATTGATGATATTAGAAGCGTATGCATGCAAATGAGTGTTTTCCCAAGTGAAACAAAAATATCGCGTTGTCGTAATGCCACGCAATCGTGTATAAAAAATATATGTCTGCCATGGTGGATCAGTGGATACGGTGCTCTGCTGCTGACCCGAAGGTCGTGAGTTCGATTCCGGCCGTGGCGGTCGCATTTTGGAAAATAGTAAATGAGAGAGGCTTGCACTCTGTCAAGTCAGCGCACGTTAAAGGACACAAGTTTTGGGGCACAAGACCCCAGCTATATTAGTATATGTATAGCAAATATAGTTCATGTGTGGCACCGGTCCTGTGCGTCATTTTTCTCGGCATATAACGAGTGTTTAAACGGAGCAAGAAGATTTATCTCGCAGTTCAGTGACGCGCACACGGTCATGTGTTACTGAAAGAAGCCAAATCTGTCTAACAAGCTTGTAGAATATCGTATTCGGGCTTGCCCCAAGTCCGCTGGATCGAAACTTGGACGCAATCACGTGCATGTCAATGAAATGAAAATGAGAGAGAGTGATGTGACCGAAGAGGGTTGAAGCTGACACCCAGGATCCCGCGTGCAAGAACTTTTGCAAGGCTTCTTACAAAAAGTACACCCAAAATAATTTATATACATGTTTAGAAACAGTGTGTATTTACTTAAACCACGTAGTACCTACTATGAGATGGCATAGCAGTCCCAGTTGCCATCAAACCAATGCATCTCTGTTTAAAAAAAGTGTCTAACGATTTAAAACACTTCGTATTCTACTATAAGACAGCGCTGATTCGTGTGCGTAAAACAAAATAAGTTATGATTTAGAGTAATTTGTACACTACTATGGAAGAGCAGAAAGCCATCCCTGTTTCGATCAAAAAAGAAGACCAATTCGTGTGTTTAGGAAAAGTGTTTAACGCATATGAGTAGTTTGTAATCGACTGCAATGAGCGCTATATAAAGTTGGCTTCTGCATTTCTGATGGAGGCGGAAATGTTGTAGGACCGTCTGCTCAGATTTAGGTGCACGTTAGAGAACTCCCGGTGGTCGAAATTTCCGGAGCCCTCCCCTACGGCGCTCTCATAATCATATGGTGGTTTCGGGAGGTTAAATCCCACATATCAATCAATAAAGTTGGCTTGTTTGGGAAAAGTGTTTCACTATTTAGAGTGCTTCGTACTCTACTATAGGGGAGTTGGAAGCCACAAAGAGCTTAGGAGGCTATTCAAAGCACGGTGGAAGGTTTTGACGGGACATTAAAAATAATTTGATTCAGTTTAGATTGACACGCTGCACTCTGACAATTTTCATTTCATACGTTTCACTACCACAAGTACGCTATTAGCGGAGGAAATCAATGTTGAGGATGTATTTTAGAATTTCATGCCGTAATCATCATGCGTGGCGTCGAAAATTCCAAAACGTATGTTTTTTTTATTCTCATGACATACGGCTGGAATATGTTTTCTGAGGCTGCATATGCTAGGTATGGCTTACACTGGGGACAATGTGCTTCGTTTTCATCAACTGGATTCTTTATACGTAGACAACCAGCAGACGCCTTCAAAATGTAGGGCGTCATCGCGTTTGGTGCGGGAATCTCCAGGTGGCGCCTCCACCCGCATTTCTAAAGACGATAGTCTTTCTTGGGGACCTTCGACGCTTCGACGCAAAAACTTTGGTCTGTCTGTCTGTCTGTCTGTCTGTCTGTCTGTCTGTCTGTCTGTCTGTCTGTCTGTCTGTCTGTCTGTCTGTCTGTCTGTCCGTCTGTCTGTACATTTGTCTGTTTGTCCACCATTACCCCCGAATCGGGTACTTTAAACAGCACCAGCCAATACCCTGAACGGCCGACCCCATCCGCTGCGCCCACCAATGTTGCTCAAGAATTAGCGTTCATACGTGTGCGATTGTGAATTAAAAAGCAAATATTGCGCATATCTAAGGCATCATACCAACTCGTATATATTCTGCATGTTCGTCTTTTACTAGAAAAGGCATACAGGAGTAATTCTAAGGACCGTAGCGCTTATCACGCTGCGCTGACCATGCAACGCTTGCACGAAGAAGCGAGTGTTTCCAACGCTTTGCTAAGACGAGATGGTGGTGGCCCCTACCCGTCGCCTTGCGTCCTACACCTCTGAGACGGGCGCGCACGCCCGTCTCAAGGCCACGCGCTATATTTTCCAAAGAAAACTGCCAGATGGTGCTCATGTCTCACGTGTGACGTGACTTGATGCGCTCATTCACCTCTGCTGCACGCTCGAGGCACTCTATAGCGAGCGCCTCCGGAATACTATTCACCGATGTTCTTGCGCAAAACATCAAATAAAGGTTTTCTTCACTCTCCCCACACGCAAGACTATCGTCTTTCGACGACATTTGCAGATTACATGCAGATACGGGGCCTATTTTTCCCTCGTTTTCTCACTTACCAAGCGTCTTGTTACTGTAAGAGTGGTGTTTTTGCGGTCGTTAAATTGTAGTTTAATAATACGCAAAAATTCGTTTGATCTATCGTGTTTCTTCCAGAAACAAGTCATCTGAACATCACAACAGCACAAAGCCATGGAGTACACACGAGACGAGAAGGCTGTGAAGGATAGCGAGAGCGCTACTTGTATGGCGGTCCAAACATGCGCTTCTCGTCAAGTGTTTTAGGGGCGAACCCCATTATTGTCTAGCGCAGTCCCTCGTCCTTCCGGCGTAGCCAGCACGGCACGGCACCGACCGACCGACCGACCGACCGACCGACCGACCGACCGACCGACCGACCGACCGACCGACCGACCGACCGACCGACTCTTCACCCCACTCTTCATCATTCACTCCGTGGATACACTGTAATTTTTTTAGGTGGTGGTGGTGGTAGTAAACACATATTTGAAAATTGGCAGATCCTACGTACAATGGGAATCGCTGATATGCGAAGCACGAATGAGGAAGCTCGATATGTAACTTTAAAACCAGCACAGCAATAGGAGGTGAAAGTAAATGATGCCGTAAGTGACTTTCATGAGGATGATATGTGGGGTTTAACGTCCCAAAACCACCATATGATTATGAGAGACACCTTAGTGGAAGGCTCCGGAAATTTCGACCACCTGGGGTACGTGACTTTCATGTGATGATGATCACGTTTAAACGTGTCATTTACCTTCGTCATCTATTCACGTCACCTGATATCGAATTTGGTATATGTGCAGCTAAGCGAAATGGCTGCGAGCACGCTATTAGCGCAGCATGTAATAATGTTTTACGCGACACGAATATTATGATTATCATGTTTGGACGTGTCACATACTTTCGTCGTCCATTCACGTCCCGTAATACCAAGCTTGGTATATGTTAAGCTAGCGAAATGGTGGCGAGCGCACGTAACGTTGGCGCGCGTTCACGCTTGGCGCAGCGATACTATACGCTAGCAAAACGCGAGTGCTCTATTGTCTGACACTATAGGCGCGACCAGCGTCTGTTGGCGAAGCCCGGCGGCAACCGGCTCGAAACGTGACATGCTGCACTTCGCGCCGACGACGTTACCTATAGACAGCACCGCGTCTGCTTAGCTTTGTGACGGAAGGACGTCGGGCGCGTTGAAACGCGCATGCGTCAAAGCAATGCACCGCGGCGTGCGCCTGCGAGTATATGCCAGGCAGATCGGCGCCTGGCGTGGCATCGCCAGCGCGACGCGCGCCAGGTCTCGTCGAAGTGTTTTGGCGCCTTGAGTGTGGCACATAGTGATGTTCTTCCACGACACGCATCTCATGATTACCATGTTTGCGCCAGCCACATACCTTACCATCCATTCACGTGACGTAATACCAAGTTTCGCATATGTGAAGCTAGCGAAACGGCCACGAGAGCATCATCAGTGTGGCATTTAGTCTTGTTACATGACACGCGTTAGATCAGTACCATGTTTTCACCAGTCACACAC